>NW_025778920.1:0-76188 GCF_021130785.1 Homalodisca vitripennis | reverse complement strand
GTCCTCTTTTTTTATACTTTGATTTATCAAAGTGAGGTTATATAAAAATGTTAAGTATATCAAATGAAATAATTAATTATTTGTTACACATAGATGGGTATTTTTTTGTTCAGTACGTTATTATTAGGGTAAATAATTACACTACATGTTACGTGGGTGGTATTTCTTTTGTGGTTTTCATTACCATAAATAGAAGTGAACAATGATATAGATACAACAGGAATGAAAAGATATGATGGGTTGGTGCCCATTTTATTTGGCTATTAAGTTCACTTGATTCCCACATGTGACAGAGGTAAATGGATTTGTTAACACTGCACAAGCCTTGGAATGGTGATTGAATTCTACACAAAGAAGTTGATATAGTTGCTTCAGATTCTCCTAAGTAGTGAAAATGTTAGGCCCAAACCGAACTGAGAACTTCACACTTCCTGAGATAACCTAATCCACCACCAAGTGTTCTGGTGACCTCAATTCTGCACATAGAAGTTGATATGGTTGCTTCAGATTTTCCTAAGTAGTGAAAATGTTAGGCCCAAACCGAACTGAGAAACTTCACACTTCCTGAGATAACCTAATCCACCACCAAGTCTTCTGGTGACCTCAATTCTGCACATAGAAGTTGATATGGTGATATGGTTGCTTCAGATTCTCCTAAGTAGTGAAAATGTTAGGCCCAAACCGAACTGAGAACTTCACACTTCCTGAGATAACCTAATCCACCACCAAGTCTTCTGGTGACCTCAATTCTGCACATAGAAGTTGATATGGTTGCTTCAGATTTTCCTAAGTAGTGAAAATGTTAGGCCCAAACCGAACTGAGAACTTCACACTTCCTGAGATAACCTAATCCACCACCAAGTCTTCTAGTGACCTCAATTCTGCACATAGAAGTTGATATGGTTGCTTCAGATTCTCCTAAGTAGTGAAAATGTTAGGCCCAAACCGAACTGAGAACTTCACACTTTCTGAGATAACCTAATCCACCACCAAGTCTTCTGGTGACCTCAATTCTGCACATAGAAGTTGATATGGTTGCTTCAGATTCTCCTAAGTAGTGAAAATGTTAGGCCCAAACCGAACTGAGAACTTCACACTTCCTGAGATAACCTAATCCACCACCAAGTCTTCTAGTGACCTCAATTCTGCACATAGAAGTTGATATGGTTGCTTCAGATTCTCCTAAGTAGTGAAAATGTTAGGCCCAAACCGAACTGAGAACTTCACACTTTCTGAGAATAACCTAATCCACCACCAAGTCTTCTGGTGACCTCAATTCTGCACATAGAAGTTGATATGGTTGCTTCAGATTTTCCTAAGTAGTGAAAATGTTAGGCCCAAACCGAACTGAGAACTTCACACTTCCTGAGATAACCTAATCCACCACCAAGTCTTCTGGTGACCTCAATTCTGCACATAGAAGTTGATATGGTTGCTTCAGATTTTCCTAAGTAGTGAAAATGTTAGGCCCAAACCGAACTGAGAACTTCACACTTCCTGAGATAACCTAATCCACCACCAAGTCTTCTAGTGACCTCAATTCTGCACATAGAAGTTGATATGGTTGCTTCAGATTCTCCTAAGTAGTGAAAATGTTAGGCCCAAACCGAACTGAGAACTTCACACTTTCTGAGATAACCTAATCCACCACCAAGTCTTCTGGTGACCTCAATTCTGCACATAGAAGTTGATATGGTTGCTTCAGATTTTCCTAAGTAGTGAAAATGTTAGGCCCAAACCGAACTGAGAACTTCACACTTCCTGAGATAACCTAATCCACCAACCAAGTCTTCTAGTGACCTCAATTCTGCACATAGAAGTTGATATGGTTGCTTCAGATTCTCCTAAGTAGTGAAAATGTTAGGCCCAAACCGAACTGAGAACTTCACACTTCCTGAGATAACCTAATCCACCACCAAGTCTTCTGGTGACCTCAATTCTACACAAAGAAGTTGATATAGTTGCTTCAGATTATCCTAAGTAGTGAAAATGTTAGGCCCAAACCGAACTGAGAACTTCACACTTCCTGAGATAACCTAATCCACCACCAAGTCTTCTGGTGACCTCAATTCTGCACATAGAAGTTGATATTATTGCTTCAGATTCTCCTAAGTAGTGAAAATGTTAGGCCCAAACCGAACTGAGAACTTCACACTTTCTGAGATAACCTAATCCACCACCAAGTCTTCTGGTGACCTCAATTCTGCACATAGAAGTTGATATGGTTGCTTCAGATTCTCCTAAGTAGTGAAAATGTTAGGCCCAAACCGAAACTGAGAACTTCACACTTCCTGAGATAACCTAATCCACCACCAAGTCTTCTGGTGACCTCAATTCTGCACATAGAAGTTGATATGGTTGCTTCAGATTTTTCTAAGTAGTGAAAATGTTAGGCCTAAACCGAACTGAGAACTTCACACTTCCTGAGATAACCTAATCCACCACCAAGTCTTCTAGTGACCTCAATTCTGCACATAGTGTAGTGTATTTAGTGTGAGAAGTACTAAGTTGGTAGGTATCCATAGTGATATTTAATGTCCTGCACCAGTGATGTTGGCAGTATGTATTGTCAGGCGATGTAACATACGATGTGGTCTAAAAGAATAAAGAATGCTCATAGGCTGCTCTCCTGTGACGTCACATCACGCCACTACCCTACAACCAACGGTCCAAGCTGGCCAGCCAGCAGTCCACCCAGAGTCCACCACCAGACACCGTCATGTAACCTCCGCGTCCCGTCCGTTCCTTTACGAGCGGTCCTAGAGCAATGTTACTCTAAATGTGTAGTTTAATTATTCTTCCCGACCCATAGAGAGTACAGTGTCGACTCGCATACATTACAGTGGCGACGAGGAAAACAACTGCAACAGTGGAACGTCGCTTACAGTGGCGACCGAGGAAAAAACAACTGCAACAGTGGAACGTCGCTTACAGTGGCGACGAGGAAAACAACTGCAACAGTGGAACGTCGCTTACAGTGGCGACGAGGAAAACAACTGCAACAGTGAATTACAGTGATTTAGTGCGGAAGGGCAACAAGCGTAATGAACACGTGCAAATAACAACGAATGTGCAGGGACATTCGGGACATTGAAACAGTGAATTACAGTGATATAGTGCGGAAGGGCAACTATCGTAATGAACACGTGCAAATAACCGCGAATGTGCAAGGACATTCCGGACATTCCAACGGTCGGGAGTAGTAGTAAGGTACGCGCCGATCGATATAAACTATTCTTGGTGTAAGCAGCGCACAAGCTGATTTTAATCGTTGCAATTAATGCCGTTAGACGATTATTTTTACCGGGGGACATTTTAAAACAGTTTATTACGGAGTGTACAAGAAAACAAAATTGGCAACTATCGGGTCTATGGGTTATTTTGATATGCGGAAGAAATCGTGGCAGTCTTATATAGAGAGATTTGAGTTTTTTATTGATTGTAATGATATCGATAATTCAAAGAAACTAAGCACTTTGTTGACAGTTATGGGTGTAAGGACCTATACGTTACTGAAAGACTTATAATTACACCAGACAAACCGTTCTGACAAGTGTACAAGGAAATTGTGGACACTATAGCGAAATCATCTGCATCCCAAGCCTTCTTTTATCACGGAAAGAAAGATTTAAATTTAGTAGGCGGAATCAATTGGATCATGAAAACGGTTAGCGATTATATTGTGCATTTAAAACAGTTATCTAAGTATTGTGAATTTGGTGATAAATTGCCAGACTACTTAAGGGACAGATTAGTCGCGGGTCTGCGAGACCAACAGATACAGAAAAGACTTCTCGGGGAGGAGAACCTCACTTATGAAAAAGCCGTGCAACTAGCTACTGCAATGGAATTTGCTGAGAAGGGGGCGGCCCAGATGACAACTGCAGGAGGAACGTATTCACCGGATTGCAGAGCAGCGGGTCGATACCGAAAAGGACACAGGCGGCGAGCATCGCAGCGAGACGGTCATCGGACGGCGGGAAGGCGCTGGGAGACATCACCTGCTATTGTTGCGGCAAGCGAGGATCACACACAGCATCGCAATGTCGGTTTCGTGAGTACACGTGTAATCATTGTAAAAAGAAGGGACACCTTGAAAAGAGTTTGTAGATCGAAAAATTTATGTTAACAAACCTAATGAGAACAAACCAAATGTTTTTACAAATAGGTCTAAGGAGCTTTCAGCTAAAGGGAAACAGTTTTACCAGCAATAAAAAGCAATATGTTTATAAAGGTAGGCAGCACTATGTAGAGGAAAGTAAAGAATCAGCAGAGTCCGGTTCAGATAATCACGGGAAACATAAAGACAATGACGATGTGTATGACATTTCCAATCTATTTACGGTTAAAGAAATAGAAACTAAGATTAATAAAATTGAGCCAATAACGGTACAGTTATTAGTGGAAAGTAAGGAAATTGTATTTGAAGTCGATAGTGGAGCTTGTGTTTCAGTTATGTCAGAAAAAGATTGTAAGACTAAGTTAGGAAATATAAACATGTATCCAACTAGCTTAGTATTAAGTTTCATATACACATGAAAAGATCAGGCCTTTAGGTAAGGTTATGGTCAATGTACAACATAGAGGTAAAGAGAAACAATTAGCTTTATACATCGTAGCTAATGGGGCTAATCCCTTGTTAGGGCGTGATTGGATGCAAGCATTAGATTTAACAGTTAAGAGTGCCTAGTAATGTAAACAATGTACAGTCAGCTGATCGCCACGAGCATGGTGGGGGTTGTGCCAACTGCAGGCGGCAGCGCGGCAGACGCATGCACGCCTGTCAGTGGAAGCCACAACACACCTGTAGAGGTAAACAAACAAACATCTGTCAATCCGTCTGTTGTCAACAACAACAAACAAGTAGAATTACTGTACAATGAGTTTCCAAATGTATTTACGGATAAGTTGGGATGTTTCAAGGGTGCACCAGTTAAATTAAAGTTAAAAGAAAATGTAGTACCAAAATACTTTAAACCTAGGACGTTACCTTTTACACTTAAAGAAAAAGTAGAAGCCGAGCTGACTAGACTAGAACAAGAGGAACGTTATTTCACCAGTAGATACCAGTGAATGGGGGACTCCCATTGTACCAATTATTAAGGCTAATGGGGAAAATAAGAATTTGTGGGGATTATAAAATAACTGTAAATCCTTTCTTGGAGGTAGACCGACACCCGTTACCGAAAATTGAAGAAAATATTTGCCAGCCTACAAAACGGAGAAAAATTCTCTAAAAAAGATTTATCTTCAGCTTATCAGCAGCTTAAACTAGATTGGTAGATAGTCAAACGTATTGTACAATTAGCACACACAAAGGATTGTATGCTTACAATCGCCTATGTTTTGGTATCAGTTCAGCACCGGAATATTCCAGAGAATAATAGAACGAACATTACAAGGTATCCCGGGGGTAACTGTATTTTTAGATGACATTCTAGTAACAGGTAAAAACAATGAGGAAACACATGCATAGACTTAGACTAGTGTGTCAAAGACTTGAAGACAATGGGTTCACAGTGAGCAAGAACAAATGTAAATTTTTCTGTGACAGTTTAGAATATTTAGGTTTTGTTATCAGTAAACAAGGGTTGCATACCGCACCTAGTAAGGTTGAAGCAATTGTCAAGGCACCTGAACCTCAAAATGTGACACAGCTTAAAGCCTTCCTTGGTCTTGTTAATTACTATTCACGTTTCATTCCTAGGATATCCACTATTTTAACCCCAATGTATCAGTTGTTAAGAAAAGGATACCGATTTTGTATTTAATTTAGCATGTAAGAAGGCACTACAAGAGATTAAGCAAAAGTTAATCTCTGCTGAAGTTTTAGCGCATTATGATCCTGCATTACCACTAGTGGTAGCCAGTGATGCTAGTCCATATGGCATTGCATCAGTTTTGAGTCAGATTCAATACGACGGTACAGAAAGACCTATATCATTCGCAAGTAGAGTGTTAAATAGCGCTGAGAAAAACTATTCACAAATAGATAAGGAAGCATTAAGCATTGTATTTGGTGTTAAGAAATTTAGTCAATATTTATATGGTACACAGTTTTTGTTAAAGACTGATCATAAGCCTTTAGTGGCTATTTTTGGACCAAAGAAGGGGGTTACCTGCTTTCGCAGCCAGTAGGTTACAACGATACGCTTTGTTTTTAAGTGGTTTCCAATATGAGAATTGTGTATGTTAAGTCCCAAAAACCATGGGCAATGCCGATGGTTTATCTAGATTACCTGTAAATAGTGAGATTAAAAGATGAAATCTCGGATGATGACCTTAATATTAATGTCATAGGTACCTATTTGCAGTGTTTAGCTGAAAATGACATACCATTAAGCTATGTAGACATAAAAAGAGAATCAATGGTAGATAGTGAAATCAAAAAGGTAATATCCTATGTAGAATTAGGTTGGCCTATTGTAACTGAAACCAGATCTAAAGCCATTTGAAATTAGACAGTCGGAATTAACCTTGGAGCAAGGAATCCTAATGTGGGGGGTACAGGGTGGTAATACCTAAAAGGTTCAGAATAAACATTCTGAACGAATTGCATACTTCACACATAGGTATTGTTCGCATGAAGGCATTAGCCCGTGCATATGTATGGTGGCCTAATATCGACCGGGACATAGAACAACTAGCTAACAGCTGTGCAGCCTGTTTGGAGGAACGAGCAAAACCGCCCAAGGCTTTCCTGCATCATTGGAATGTTCCGGAACGAGTTTGGTCTCGAATTCATATTGATTTTTTTTGGACCTTTTCAGTCCAAGTTATTTTTGGTGGTAAAGATGCGTACTCTAAGTGGCCAGAGGTGTTGCCCGTTGCTTCAACGGCAGCTGTTCACACGATTGTGAAATTAAGGGAATTATTTAGTAGGTATGGTATTGTAGACTACATAGTGTCCGACAACGGACCACCTTTTACCAGTCAAGAGTTTAAAGAATTTTTGATGTCAAATGGTATCAAACACACGTTTTTCACCACCATACCACCCAGAAACCAATGGTTTGGCAGAACGGTCAGTCAGAAACTATTAAAAATAAATTGAAAAACAGCTCTTCATAATTCCAAGGATTTAGAATTAGCTTTGAGTAACTTCCTGTTCACTTATAGAAATACAGTGCATTCTACTACCAATCTAATCGACCAGCTCAATTAATGTTGGGCAGATCGCTAAAGTCTAGGTTAGATTTAATTCGCCCAAATGTTAAGGCAATAATGTCAGATAATCCAAGAAAAACAACGATTGTACTATAGGGGTAGTAAAACTAGACAGTTAGCTATTGGACAACCAATCATAGCCAGAGATTACAGAGGTAGAAATAAGTGGATACCAGGTGTGGTAGTTTCACGATTAGGACCAGTCACGTATTTAGTTGAACTGAATACGGGCATGAGGTGGAAAACGACATATCGACCAGTTTGGTAGGTTTAACAGTGTAGTCCGGAAATGTCTGAGTTGACAACAATGCCTAGACTCCCAGACGCAAGCGTGGCAACAGAGCACACGCAGGAAACGATCGATATACAGTCGCGGGACAGAGCGAGCGCAAGGTCGCCAGTACTTTTAGCAACGACCTTGCCCCCCTCTCCGCAAAAACCATAACAATAACAGAAACGCTCAGGGGCAAAGCCCCAGCCCACGTACAAATGTAAACAATAACAGTTCCAGCGTTTCACCCAAACAAATGACACCTGTTAGACGATACCCACTAAGGGATCGTAAACCTTTAGTCAAAATGGACTTGTAAATACAACCCAATTGTGACTTGTATATAATTAATATTGTTTAAGCATTATTATTATCGATTTGTGAATTGTGTTCATTCAATGTGTTATTAATTGCTATATTCTGATTTATTGGTTTTGATTGAAGTGTTTGTGATTTGTGAAATGATTATATTGAGTTTGTATTTTGTTCTCTATAATCTATACTTACAAAAATAAAAGAGTATAATGTCAATTTTCTTATTCATTGTAATTGATTTAAAATTGGAGAATTGTAAAACAAATTGTAATTGATAAAATTTCTAAAATTGTAGGGGACTTATGTATTTAAGGGGGAGGATTGTAGTGTATTTAGTGTGAGAAGTACTAAGTTGGTAGGTATCCATAGTGATATTTAATGTCTGCACCAGTGATGTTGGCAGTATGTATTGTCAGGCGATGTAACATACGATGTGGTCTAAAAGAATAAAGAATGCTCATAGGCTGCTCTCCTGTGACGTCACATCACGCCACTACCCTACAACCAACGGTCCAAGCTGGCCAGCCAGCAGTCCACCCAGAGTCCACCACCAGACACCGTCATGTAACCTCCGCGTCCCGTCCGTTCCTTTACGAGCGGTCCTAGAGCAATGTTACTCTAAATGTGTAGTTTAATTATTCTTCCCGACCCATAGAGAGTACAGTGTCGACTCGCATACATTACACATAGAAGTTGATATGGTTGCTTCAGATTCTCCTAAGTAGTGAAAATGTTAGGCCCAAACCGAACTGAGAACTTCACACTTTCTGAGATAAACCTAATCCACCACCAAGTCTTCTGGTGACCTCAATTCTGCACATAGAAGTTGATATGGTTGCTTCAGATTCTCCTAAGTAGTGAAAATGTTAGGCCCAAACCGAACTGAGAACTTCACACTTCCTGAGATAACCTAATCCACCACCAAGTCTTCTGGTGACCTCAATTCTGCACATAGAAGTTGATATGGTTGCTTCAGATTTTCCTAAGTAGTGAAAATGTTAGGCCCAAACCGAACTGAGAACTTCACACTTTCTGAGATAACCTAATCCACCACCAAGTCTTCTGGTGACCTCAATTCTACACAAAGAAGTTGATATAGTTGCTTCAGATTATCCTAAGTAGTGAAAATGTTAGGCCCAAACCGAACTGAGAACTTCACACTTCCTGAGATAACCTAATCCACCACCAAGTCTTCTGGTGACCTCAATTCTGCACATAGAAGTTGATATTATTGCTTCAGATTCTCCTAAGTAGTGAAAATGTTAGGCCCAAACCGAACTGAGAACTTCACACTTCCTGAGATAACCTAATCCACCACCAAGTCTTCTGGTGACCTCAATTCTGCACATAGAAGTTGATATGGTTGCTTCAGATTTTCTTAAGTAGTGAAAATGTTAGGCCCAAACCGAACTGAGAACTTCACAACTTCCTGAGATAACCTAATCCACCACCAAGTCTTCTAGTGACCTCAATTCTGCACATAGAAGTTGATATGGTTGCTTCAGATTCTCCTAAGTAGTGAAAATGTTAGGCCCAAACCGAACTGAGAACTTCACACTTCCTGAGATAACCTAATCCACCACCAAGTCTTCTGGTGACCTCAATTCTGCACATAGAAGTTGATATTATTGCTTCAGATTCTCCTAAGTAGTGAAAATGTTAGGCCCAAACCGAACTGAGAACTTCACACTTTCTGAGATAACCTAATCCACCACCAAGTCTTCTGGTGACCTCAATTCTGGATATAGAAGTTGATATGGTTGCTTCAGATTCTCCACAATGAGAAGATAATATTATTCGCCTTGACATCGAACTTCTGAGTCAGATCCAGTGTTAATGATTGCTTACTGCAATACATGGTCTCGATACAAAATTTAAAAATAAGGAAAACAAATCCGTTATTATTCAAAAATTTCATTTTATTTGTGCCTTCAATTCTGTTCATATATATGAACAGTTATTATTCACATTGTATTTTGAATTCTAAATATCTGATTAATATTTTCATGAATTAAACTGTGAAATAAATTAAAAGTTTGTTGACATAGTAAATAAATCCTAATTTGTAACCAATGAATGATTTTGTTAGATCATAAAATACACTATTTTAAATATTACCAGGCTAGGATTATAATGAATCAGTTATAGATAAAAAGTGAAGCCTCCAATTGGAAAAATACTATTGACACTCAATACAATGTTTTTATTATTTGTACAAAAGCGTCTAATGTAAAAAAAAATAACAATGTAATCTAATTAATCTCTATAAGTTACAAATGTAGATTAGACATTATTTTTAAATAAAAAGATTATTTAAGGAGTTTTTCAGTAACATGTTTAAAAAATTATACTTTCCTCGTTTTACAAAAAAATTAAATACCACATAGCCATTTTATTTATTACCACATCCATTTGAGATTGTAGTTTTTCATTAAACTTAAAAAAATTGTAAATATCTGAATATTTCCTGTTAAATAGAAATAAATGTTAGTACTACTACTTTTAATATATTCTTAAGATTTTTGTCATATAGTCTTCTATAAAATCAATGTCATAAATAACTTTCAACTTTAAAATAGTGGTACTAATCAATTTTCAGTTAACAGAACATTATTAATTAAGCTGAATAAAATAATCTAAGCTCTAATACAAAAATGCTATTAATCATATCAAAATCAGAATACAAAAACCAAAATTATGGATAAAAATCATCGTGCATTTATAGATATAAACACATTGAAATTACTGTTTCCTCCTTTTCAGAAACGGTGGAAATCTATAATTTGTCCTCAAGTAAGTTATGTAGATATTTAGAAAAGTCAGTAACTTAAAAGCAATGAATGGATCTTCTGTAACTCTCAAATATATTTAGCAGATATTTTAGTTGTTTGAAACTACTTTAGTATTGTAATGGGCTAATAGTAGTTTGAAAATAGATTTTCCTTTGTAAGGAAATTGTTTTTGTCATTTTCAAGTCTTTTTTATTTACTGATCACAGAAGCTAACTGATAATAATTTATTATACATTCTAACAAGGAGTTAAATTTGATATATATATAAGTAGATATGAATATGGCGGTTCTAGCTCACTTTTGGGACAGACAGAAATTCCATACAAAATACTGTTTAAAGGACAATAAACGAATCTGTAAAATCAAACAGTAAGGCGGTTCTAGCTCACTTTTGGGACAGTCAGAAAATCAACGTAAAATACTGTTTAAAGGACAATAAACTAATCTGTAACTCACGAATGAAAAATTAACCGAATCTTTAGCTGTTTTACTGTTCATTGTAGGCTTCTAATTTCTAAGCTGTTTTAATGAAAAAATCCAGAAATCTTCGAAATCTTTATTCCACGAAGTTAATTGTAACACAGTCTTTATCTTTAATAGTCTTCTTTCCAGTAACAACCAAGTGTAATTTTTCATTTTTATTCAATTCTTTAATCTTTTTTTCATCCAAAACAGTCAAAAATCTGTTCGGTAAGTGTACTTTATAATCTTCCAACTCGGCAATTATTGTAAACCCGAATTTATCTTTCATTTTCTCCAGATTCAAAATTTTGTATTTCTTATTTTCTTCTAATTCTATTAATTTCTTGTATTCTTTGAATGTTAAATCACCAACCTTATTCAACTCTTGTAACAGTGCCATTTACATAGAAAAAAATTAATACTTCTACACTTTTAAGGTGAAAAATCAACACTATACTTCCAAAATACACAAAAAACCGGGGTTTTGACCCTAAAAACACGGTTTTTTAGGGTCAAAACTACAGCTCTTAAGGTGCATATACTAGAGTTTTTTTGAAAAAATCCTGAAAATCTACTGAATTTCTCTAATTATTGCGAATTTTTAGCTTTAAAGTTGATAATGTGAACGATATTTATCGAAAATTCTGTTGTAAATATATTAAAATCTTAATGAAAAATCTTGGAAAAGTTAAAGAAAAAAATATTGAAAAAATAGTATTATAGAATTTAAATTATCCCCTACAAACCAATATAGTAATAAAAGTACTTTTATTACTATAACTATACTATTTTTTCAATAATTTTAAGTCTTAGTTTACAGATTTTTCTATAATAAATAGAAGAATCTACAGCTGTTTTACTACAATTTGTGCTGATTTGTGTCAAAAATCACCACTTCTCAAAATTTTAGTTTACAAATTTTTGCTCTTTAAATATGGAGCGGAAAAAGATAGAGTGCCCATACTGCAAAAAAGATGTTTTTGAACATCATTTTACCCGACATTATAAGTCAAAGAATCATCTGAAAAATAAAGATATTTATGAAAAAGAATTAAATTATTTGAAGACTTGGGCTAAAGAGAATCAAATCGATGGTCACGAGAAGATGTATAATATAGAAAAATTGCGTGAACTAAAGAAAAATTTTAAGGAAAGTAAAAAAGATCTCAATCTATTTAAAGATGAAAAAATTCAATCAATCGCTGAGAAATTGTCCATTGAAACAAACGATAAAACTAAGTCTGAAATGATCGAAGAAATTGACAAAACTCTTAATGAGAAACCCGAAAATATCATTGATGTAGAAGTTTTATCCTCTATCCATGGTCTTTTCAAGCAATACATTTTAACGAATTTAAATGAAAATTTCATGTCAATTTACAAATATCTTTCTATTTTGCGTCCAGAAATTAAAAGTTTAATCGAAAAATTTCAAGAAACCGTTAAAAATATGAAGGGATATCTCTCTTTGGAATGCGAATACGAAAGAACTTTAGTGAACGGTGAAACACAAACTTGCCCAATGTATTTTACTATAAAAGCAGACGAGATCTTTGACATAAACGACTTTATTACTAAGCAATTTAATAAATTAACACATCGAGAACAGACAAATCATCCAAATCGAGGTTCTGGATGGACATTAAAACGCTGTAAACAACTGATTTTGAGCCTTAATAAACACGAATTTATGAACGCAGGATCATATATCGATTTACCAAAGAAAATCAAAGATAAGAAAGCTTGTGTAAATATCAAAAATAAAGATGATTTCTGTTTTGTTTATTCTATCCGATGCGCTATTGAAAAACCCGAAAAGAATGCTGACAGAGCAAAGCAATACGAGAAATTTGTAAATGACGAGATATTTTCAGGTTTCGAGTATCCAATGTCCTTAAAAGATATACAATTATTTGAAAAACGAAGTCACAATTCCAAGTACAAATATCCAAAAATGTCTATAAATATCTACAGTTATGATGAGAAACTCAATATTGTTCCATTACAAATTTCTGAAAAATACGACGCTGAGTTAAACATTGACTTATTGTATGTTAAACAAGAAGACAAATCTCATTATGTTTTGATAACAGATTTAAATAAGCTCGTTTTCTCTCAGTTATCTAAGCATGAACACAAAAAATTTCTATGCAGAAGATGTTTAAGCCATTTCTACAAATCTGGAGATTTAACAGACCATTTAGAAATTTGTAAAAATCACGAAGTTTGTAAGCCAATTATGCCGTTTCCGGGTCAAACAACTAAATTTACTAATTATCAAAAGAAGTTTAGCCATCCGTACGTAATTTATATGGACTTTGAAAGCATATTAGAGAAGATTCCCACATGCAAAAACAATCCGCAAAAATCGATCACAACCAAGATTCAGAAGCACATTCCATATGGTTTTACTCTATACTTAGTGTCTAATGTGACCAATCGTATGTACAAGCCGATATGTTATCGAGCAAAAAATGAAGAAGATTTGCCAAATGTTCCTGCAAAATTGTTTGAAGAGCTCAATAAATTATCGAAATACATAGCTACAAAATATAATTCTAAGAATAAAATACCTATGAAATTGACCGAAGAAGAAGAAATTGCATATCAAAATTCAAATCTTTGCCATATTTGTGAATGTGAGGGTTTTGATAATCAAACAAGAAAAAAAGTACGAGATCATTGTCATTTAACAGGTAAATTTAGAGGTGCTGCTCATTTATCTTGTAACTTGAATCTCAAATTTCCTCAAAATATTCCCGTTTTCTGCCACAATATGTCATGTTACGATACTCATTTGTACATAAAAGAATTGGCTAAACAATATGGAAACGTTGATTTGATCGCAAACACCGATGAGAAATATATAAATTATTCTGTAAATTCTGGATATGGGTATGAGTTTGAAGATGATAAACCAAGAAAGTTCATCAAGTTTTCTTTCGTAGATACGTTCAGATTTATGGCATCGTCTATAGAAAAGTTAGCTAAAAATCTAAAGAGAGAAGACTTCAAACATACAAATCATTTTATACAAGATGGTCTGAACGCAATTCTAGATAGACAACCAAATGACGAAGAAGAAATCTTTAAAATTCTATCTGGAAAAGGAATATTTCCCTATGAATTTATCGATAGTATTGAAAAACTTGATTACACAGAAGAATTGAGAATTCAAGATTTCTATTCACTTTTGACAGACGAGAGCATATCTGAGAAAGATTTTCAACACTACTTAAATGTTTGGAACAAATTAAAAGAGAAAAATCTAGGAAATTACTCTGATCTCTATAACATTCAAGATGTTCTATTGCTCGCTGATATCTTTGAAAATTTTAGGAATATTTGTTTGAATTGCTATAAACTTGATCCAGCACACTATCTAACAGCTCCCAGTCTTGCATGGGATGCTATGTTAAAATTAACGAATATAGAATTACAATTAATTAGTGATTATAATATGTATTTGATGATCGAAAAAGGTATTCGCGGAGGCATTTCTCAATGTATTAAACGATATGTGAAAGCAAATAACAAATATTTAAAAGATTTTGATAAGACAAAGCCTGAAAACTATTTGTTGTACGTCGATGCTAATAACCTTTATGGGTATGGCCTAATGCAAAATTTACCATATAACGAAATCAAGTGGATGGATCCTAAAACGTATACAACAGCAGATTGGAAAGAAACAATTTTGGAACTCACTGGCGACGAAGATTATGGCTATATTCTCGAAGTCGATCTAGAATATCCGAAGAATTTACATGAAAATCATAAAGATTTGCCTCTTGCTCCAGAACATTATAACAACAAACTTTGCACAACTCTACTGGATAAAACTGAATATGTTGTTCATTCTAGAAATTTGAAATTCTATCTGGAACAAGGTATGATTTTGAAACATGTGAATAGAGTTATTGCATTCGATCAGAAGCCTTTTATGAAAGATTACATTGATTTTAATACTAGTATGAGAACCAAAGCTACAAGCGACTTTGAGAAAGATTTTTACAAGCTGATGAACAACTCTGTTTTTGGAAAATCTATGGAAAATGTGAGAAACAGATGTGATATTAGACTAGGAAATGAAGAATTTTCAATGAAACAGGCCAAGAAAACGAACTTCAAATGCTTTAACATCTTTGACGACAACTGTATAGCGAGTCACATGTACAAACAAAAGGTTAAATTTAACAAACCGATTTACATAGGATTTTCAGTTCTCGACCTCTCAAAATTGCTAATGTACGAGTTTTATTACAACAAATTAAAGAAGTTTGATCCAGATTTGAATCTGTGTTACATGGATACAGACAGTTATTTTCTAGAATTGAAACGAGATCCTTTTAAAATTATTAAAGAAAATATAGATGACTTTGATACAAGTGATTATCCAAAAGATCATGAATGTTTCACGACTAAAAATAAGAAGGTAATAGGGAAATTCAAAGATGAGTTAAATAGCGAAGTTTTAGAAGAATTTTGTGGTTTAAGGTCTAAGATGTACTCGTACAAATATCTAGATAAAAACCCAGTTAGGTGTAAAGGAATTAAGAGAAGCGTTGTAAATAAAACAATAAATATCGAAAACTTAAAGAGATGTTTGTTCGAAGATAAAGAAGAATTTAGGGAGATGACTGTAATAAAAAGCTATAAACATGAATTGTATACCATCACCATAAACAAGCTGGCACTGAACGCTAAAGATGATAAGAGAAATGTCCTAGAAAATAAGATCGATACAGTACCGTATGGATATAAAGGCGAAGCAAAATCTAATATATTAGATGAGTTAAATAAACTTGGAAACTTTGACATGTAAATGGAAGATGATTTGATTCACTGCCACAAATGCAAGAAAAAAACGAAAAATATAGATTCTAAAATCGTTCAAACTCAAAACGGGTTGTATAGAATTGCAGCAAAATGTTCAAAATGTAAGACAAATAAGAGTAAATTTATAAAGAATCCAAATGAAAAACAAGTAAAGAAAGAATCTAAGAATAAGGAAGAAATCGAGATTGAAGCTAGAGAAATTCATGCACCAGTACGAAAAAAGTTTAAAAAGAGAAAAAATTATAACTTTAGGAATTGACGATTTATGGGCAGCAGATTTAGTTATAATGTCTAACTATTCAGATCAAAATGATGGATTTAAGTATATGTTAAATGTTATTGATACTTTCTCAAAATATGCTTGGTCAAGAGCTATCAAAAGAAAAAACTGTAAAGATGTTTCAAAAGCCTTCGAAGATATAGTAAAAGATGCCATAAGGATCAATCACAAACCTCCTAACTTACTTCATACAGATAAGGGTTTAGAGTTTAAAAATAAAGAATTTAACGATGTTTTGAGGAAATACAACATTAAGATTTATCATACTGAAAACGAAGAGAAATCAAGTATTGTAGAGAGATATAACAGAACTCAAAATGAGAGAATGAAAGTAATTTTTGAGATTAATAAAAACTTTAAATGGATCGATATTCTTCAAGAAATCGTAAAGAAATATAACGATACTGTTCATAGCACAATCAAAATGAAGCCTAAAGACGTAGATAAAGATGCAGAAAAAGAGTTATTAGAGTCGGTTTTTAAGTATGTTCCACCAGAAATTCACACGAAAACTAAATTTAAAGTCAATGATCATGTAAGAATTGTTAGTAAAAAACAAACATTTTCGAACAAATATAAGAACAATTGGTCAAGAGAAATCTTTGTGATTTATCAAATTAATAACACAGATCCTGTAACTTATAGTATAAAAGATTTAAATAATGAAGAAATAACCGGAAAGTTTTATGAATATGAATTGAGAAAGTCAAAGATTTTTTCTATATAAATGGAGGCTCAAAAGAAATGTTCAATGTGCAAAGAAATAAAAGGTTTTGAAGCTTTTTATAAAGATAAAAGTAGAAAAGATGGAATTATTTATAATTGTAAAGATTGTTATAGGAAGTATCATAAAGAGCTGTATGATAAAATAGAAAAATTAACTTTGGAAGAGAAAGAATGTCTTAAATGTAAAGAAACTAAAAAAATTTCAGAGTTTAATAGTCATCCCTATAGTAGAGATAAGAAAGACTCATATTGTAAAGATTGTGTAAAGAAGAATCACCATAGATTATATTATGAAGATACTCAATGTGAATGTGGAAGAACTATAAAATGGTTAAATAATTATCAAAAACATTTACAAACAAAATATCATAATTCAAGAGTTTAACATTTTCATCGTGTAATTTAGATATTCTATAAATCAGTCGAGATTCTGCCATATTTGTAGTAAAATGATTTCCGTTGTATAAAATATTCAAAGATTCTTTCATTTGGTTGTAGAGATTTATACTATTTGGATCTCCTTGTCTTAATAAAATTTCCATTTCTGGGTAATCAATTTCAAGTTCTTTCAATCTTCTCGGTATTTCTCTCTTTTGAGCTCTGATAACGTAATAAGGATATTCCCACATGTGATTCTTCTTAATTAATACAAAAAACATGGTGTTTTTTCTTAGCAAAATCTTTACAAACAAGGTCTGGTTTCATTAAGTCAATTTTTACACTTTGTTTTGCGATTATTTCCGTTTTTATTTCATCTTTAATTTGCAAGTGTTTAACTTCGTCCTCTAAATATTTAATCTTGTTTTCAAGTTTGTACACACCAAATTTACGAATACTTGGTAAAACTTCTTCTAAAACCCAATCTTGAAACATTTCTGCTATTTTCATTTTAGATTTCAAGATTAAAGAATATATGCCTGCTTCATTGATGAAAACAGTGTTTTTTTGAAAGTTTGAAGGCGGGGGCGAATCACCCCTACCTTCAGAATGTATGTTTTCGAAGCTTTTTTTATATTTTTCTTTGACATGTTCTTTAATTGCTTTCTTCGTATCTTTATATTCTAACACCTCTGCAACATCTTTCGCCTTAAACCAAAATTCATTATTTTCGTCAACAAATGTTAAAATTTCTTTATTATTGAATTTGAGTAGATTCACAACTGACTCCATTTAGATAGAAAAAAAATTTAACTAGTAATTTTTATTTTGAGAATAAAGCCCAGATTCATTAACGAAAACAGTGTTATTTTGGAAGTTTGAAGGTAAGCTATTTATAGCCCCCCCTTATATTTAGATTAAAATAGAAGTTTTTATCATCTTCGTCAACGTTTATTCTGATCGTTTGCATAGTATTTTCATATTCTAGAATTTTTGCTACGTCTTTAGCCTTAAACCAGATCACATTGTTTTCGTCAACAATCGTAAAGATATGTTTGTTATTGAATTTTAGTTGATTATTAAGTAGGTCTACAACTGACTCCATTTAGATAGAAATAAAATTTAAACAAGCAATTTTTATTTTGAGTATAAAGTCCTGATTCATTGATGAAAACAGGGTCAGGATGAAGATTTTGAAAGAGTCGCGATTCGATACCCTTGTCAGAATCTATGTTTTCAAAGCTTTTTTTGTATTTTTCTTTAACATTGTCTTTATTCGTATTTTTTGTGAATATTTGTGAGGTGGCCCTCGAGGGCTACCTTATCTTTTAGATAAAAGTATTGGTATTTATCATCATTATCAACTCGTTTTGAAAGTTTGAAGGTAAGAACGATTCGTTCCCCCCTTGATTCATCATTCTTTCGACAATCTTAAATATATTGTTGTTTTACTCTCATTATTTATTAAATTTCCCTCAGAGTCTTGTATAGTTAGAACGATTTTTTGAATTCTTTTAATATTTTTTCTAATTGGAATATAATCGATTTCATTCGGTTTTTTCACTGATTTTTGATCCATAAGCAACATTTGGGAAAAAAGTGTACAAAATTTCAGATTCTTTGTGTAAATGTTCGGTATGATTTTCAAAACTAGGTTCAACGAGATTACAATGTACTTCAATTACATCAAACGGTCTAAATTTTGGCGTTTTATTTCCTAAATATACCTGATTTGGCTCAATAGTTTCTTGAACAAACCCTAACAAATCTACAATAATTGCTGAAAACATTATTCTTACTGGTGATTTTATTTGAATTTTATTAGAGAGATAATTTTTTTGCATTTCAAACTTGTTTTCGTCAAAGTTTAAAGATTTATCTGATTGTTTGAATGTTTTCAGATAATTTTTAAGGGAATTTTTTATTTGATCGAAAGTATAATATCCTTTGTTTAAACCATAATATTTTGTTACGTTCTTCTCACTAAATCCTATACAATAAGGAGAACTTTCACTAATATTTATTACAAAATTGTCAGAATAAAAACCGCTTAAACCGATAAAATAATTTGATTCTTCCTCTAAGTGTATAGGATGTTCCAAGTTTAAAACTAATTTAGAGCTTTCTGAAGTCAACTTGAACAGCTTCATTTTCGCTATTTAAATGGAGAAATTTTTAAAGCAAAAAGATCAGATAAAACTTCAAACGTTTGAAGAAAATAAGAAAGATCAACCAATCAGATTGTTAATTGTTGGTTCAAGTGGATGTGGAAAAACAACTTTACTATTGAATTTTATCTACAATAGGTTGATTCCTTATTCCAATTTGTATGTTTTTTAGTAAATCTTTAGAACAAGACGCCTATAAAAAATTACAAGAAAGATTTGAAAATATTGAGAAAAACTTAAACAAAAAAATATCACATTTTTATAATGTTTCTGAGGACATAGTTCCGTTAAGCGAATGTAAACCCAATTCGTTAATCGTTTTTGATGATTGTATTTTAGAAAATCAGGACGTTATTAAGGAATATTTCGTAATGTCTCGTCACAAAAACATATCTTGTATCTATCTTTCTCAATGCTTTTCAAAGGTTGATAAACAAGTTATTAGAAATAATTTGAATATGTTGTGTGTTTTTAAGCAAGACGATCACTATTCGAGAAAGATTTACAACAATTATGTGGGATCTGATATGAGTTTTAACCAATTTAATGAGCTGTGTGATAAAATTTGGAAGGAAGACTACGGATTTTTAACTATTAATCTAACTTTGAAGCCTAAAAATGGTAAATATTTGAATAAATTTTCTAATATAAATGCTGCTCAGTGGTCTGGCAAATCTACTTGATAAAATATTTGTTACAATTATTTTTACATTATCTTTACTTTTTATTTACATTATGAAAACAACTGAAAAACGGTAAATCTGTTCACGTTTTACGTTCCACGTTCACGTTTTACGTTCCACGTTTCGTGTTCCACGTTTCAAAATTTTCCTAAATAAATGGTGAACGTAACTTCTGAAGAAGCGAAAAAAAAACTTGATCAAATCGAAAAGAAATTAATCAAAGAATTTGAAGAACAGATTCGAATTGATGAAGAAGAACAAGAACTTATTCAAAAAATTAATCAACCTGTAACTTCTGCAATAAAAAATGTTGAGGGCAAAATTGAAAATGTTTTAAGCGATAATCAAAATTTAATGAATTTGGTTCCAGTTGTACGACAATTTGCCGATATTTCGATTCCAGAATCTGAGTTTGAATTGCCAAAATTACCATCTTCAACACCATTTAGACCTCGAATCATTGAAGACTCTACCATAGTTGAACCAATAAGTCCTGGAACAACGGATATAATAATTGGTGAAATTGGTAAAAAATTCCTTCCTAGAGCGAAGGATGATAAATTTGGTTTGTATTGGGATAGAAAAAAGAAAAGTTTTATGATTGGAAATTTACCCGTTAATTTTGAACAAAATGATATAATTATTAATGAAAAAATGTACGAAGGTACTCAAGGTTTATGGAGATTATTAACAGACAATGACGTTCCAAAAGATAATTTATATTCTGAAGAAGATTTGAAAAAGTATACAGAAATTTTATGGGAATCTGACTCAATTTACAAAAATAATGATCCATCTACTAAGAAGCCTAAGTCAAGTAGAGGTAAAAAATATATCAATTTGATTAAACCAATTTGGGAAAAACGAATCGAAGGATCAGGTGTAAGAAAATACAATGATAATAAGATTGAGTACAGATATATCGACGATTTGACAAAACTCGATGGAATTATTAATTATATTTATGCTCAAGAGAAGGCTGGAAATAACAATTTTTTGAATGAAAAGAAAGCAATTAAAGATTTTATTTCGAACAAACTTGACGAAATGATTGAAAAACCTGATGGAATTAAATATTTAAAGCGAGTTTTGCCAGCAATAAGTTCATCTATGATTGAAGGTAGCGGACTTTTGAATGATTTTATCAACAATTTACCTTTTGAATTACACGTACCAACTTATCAGTATCTGGGGCCTGGCACAAAACTCGAAAAAAGACTAAAAAGAGGAGATCCTGGTATAAATAAATTAGACCAAGCTGCTATGGAACACGATATTTTTTATGCAAAACATAGTGACACAAATTCCAGACATATAGCAGATAAAGTTTTGCAAGATAAGGCAATGGATAGATTTTTATCAAAAGATGCTAGTTTAGGTGAAAGATTTGTTGCACTTCCAACAGTTGGAGCAATGTTTTTGAAGAGAAAACTAGGAATGGGAATTGAAGAGAACTTGAAATTTTAACTATATAAATGGAGGTGAACGTAAATTTCAGCAAAAATCAGAAAGAAAAAATAAAATCCGCTTTTAAGAAAAAAATACCCGTTAGTATTCAATTTAAAATAGATCAACTAAAAAATGGCGAAGATAAGATATTTTTAACAAATAGACAATACAATAAACTCGAAAAACATAAGAAAAACAATAAAGGAACCAGAATAGAATTTTCTTATAATCAGTTGAAAGAACTTAAAAATGGTGGACTTTTGAAAGATTTATTAGATTTTGGAGAAAATATTCCAGTTGTTAAAAATGTTGTTCCTTATGTTCGTAAAGCTGCTCCAATCGTTAAAAAAGATGTGATTCCTATTGTTCGAAACATTTTAAATTGGTTAGATAAAGAGTTGGAAGATGTTACAGGATCTGGATTAGATGAAAAAACTTTGAATTACGTGAAATCAAACATTAAAAAAAATTTGAACCCTTAACATTCGGGGAATTGGAAGAAATCTGCAAAAACATTAAACATTTTAGAGGAATTTTCATGAGAGATACATTACCTGAAAAAGTTAAGAAATTCGAATGTGGAATTGTGAATTTAGACTCGATTTTGGGGAGTGGAACGCATTGGGTTTGTTATTATAAAAATGATAAGAATGCATGTTATTTTGATTCGTATGGAAGAATTGAGGACAAACCACCTATAGAATTGATTAAATATTTGAAAAAATCAAGCGTCTACTACAATGATTCTCAGATTCAAGACTATAAAGATCCCCCAATTTGTGGTCATTTATGTGTTTTTGTTTTGAATGAACTGACTGATGGTAAAGATTTTAAAGAAGTTGTCAACAAATTATTGCTTAATAAATATGGATTCGCAAAATATTTTTGATGTGTTCGGAACGCAAATTATTCAAAATGTAGATAATAGTTTGAATTTTGATAGTTTGAGAAATGAGTTTGATAACAAGTTAGAAAATTTATTACAAAACCTTCCAGATTCAGATATGTTTGCTGTCGAGATTGAAGATTTTAAAGCAGAATATGATAACAAACTTGCAAATTTCATGAGTTCAAATGAAGTTGCTGATAAAATAAAAACTTTGGAAAAAGAATTTGATGATGGTGTAAAAAAAATTATTTACCAATTTAATGTCTCATATCGAAAAAGCTGATAAAATTACTGAAGCGATCAAAGTTGAAAAGAATTATGTTAGTTTGGCTAATAAGAAAAGAATTGTCGGTGTTCGACCTGGTATTGACAAACATGATGTTGTTGTTAAAGAACAAATTTTAAAACCTCTAAAATTATCAGAAAACATCGATATTGTTGATTTACATGATCCGAATGTTAAAAATGCCTTAGATTTTAAAGGAAAAAGAATTAGCGGTGTTAGTAAAGGAATTAATCCATTTGATGTTGTTGTAATGATTCAATTAGAAGATCCTATTAAAATGTTTAATGAACTAAAACAAAATTATGAGAATCATAAACAGCATGTTAAAGATTTTACAACAGAAGTCTATGACAAGTTAGAAGCCAGAAATAGAAGATCAGTAGACGATGTTGGTGAAATTAATGAAAAACTTACTAAATTTAAAGAGTCTTTTGATAAGTTTAGTTTAGATGCTACGAAAACTTTTGAGAATATTGGTCATAAATTTGTTGAATACAATGATTCTTATGCTGTCAAATTTCAAAAATTACAAGAAAAACTTAATAATATGGAGGAAGATCTTACTGAAATAGGTATTCGTGTAGGGTTTTATGCATGATAAAATTTCCTTATATAAATGGCGCTCATATACTGTGTGAGGTGTAAGGCAAAAACTGAAACAAATGATATAAAATACTATGCAAATATCAATGGAGTTAAGAGAATTTCTGGAAAATGTGCTGAATGTAACTCAAAAAAGAGCCAATTTATAAAAACTTGAAATTTTTTCCTAATAAATAGAGATGGCGGGACATTACAGTGCTTTCGATCTTTTTATCATGCAACACGAAAGAGATTTGAAAAAAGAACATTGGGATGACATTTCTCAAAAATATGAATTATCCGAAGATATGATGAGATTATACGTAAACAAATTGAATTGGTATAACATTGCAAAATATCAAAATCTGTCCCCAGAGTTCATTCAAGAAAATATACATTATCAATTAAAAGATCATATGTCTGTTCTTTGTCTCTATCAACACTTGAGTCTAAAGTTTTTGGATGAAAATAAAGATACAGTTGATTGGAACAATATTATAGATAGCGGTTACTATCCTGTGCAGATTTTATTGAAATATGTGACCGAGATCGCAAAATTTAAGGAACAGAATCCTGAATATGACGAAGTAGATCATTAAAAAATGACTAAAATCTTTTCTTATCGACTTATACATGATGTTTAAAATTTCTCTTATTAAATGGTGGACTACAGAAAGTATGCTAGTGATATTGAAAGGGCGGAGTTTAAAAATTTCTATCCAATTAGTAAACAACATTTGAATGAACCGAATAAAAGAACTGAGTTTAATATTGATTTTGGAGATAACTTTTGCTCGTCTAACTTCCAGTTTTATATTTCTGGAACTTTAACAAAACAAGATGGTCAAGCATATCTTGGAACTGATAATGTTAGATTAATCGATAATTTTATACCGTTTTTATTTTCTAAGATTGAAGTAAGAAAACACAATAAATTGATAGAAGAAGTCGAAAACTGTGGCCAATTAAGCACAATTAAAGGAACCATTTGTTATTCCAAAAGTGATGTATTTTCAAACAGTTTTGAATCAACTTTTAAATTTGGACAATTTGAAGCGGTCGGTGATTTAGCACATTTCGGCTTAGGATTTTTTGAAAATGTTACTATTCCGATCTATAAAGGAGGATTTTATCTAAGTTTTATAAGAGCAGAAGACGATGATGTGATTCTGAAGACTGCAACTGGAAATGTTATGCCTGTTGATGGCAAAATTACAATTAACGAGTTTTTCATTAGAGTTCCGATGATTGATTACAAAACCACGAGTAAAATTAGGTTGATTGATGAAATTATAAAATCTCAAAACATCACGTTTAATTTTCTAGATTGGCAATGTATTGAACAAAAAGGTATTTCCGGAACAACTTATTCGTTCGATATCACAAATATTTATAGAAATATCTTCAATCCCAAGTTCGTTATCATCGGTTTTCAAACAGATAGACAGAATAATCAAGAAAAAAATCCTTCAAAGTTTGATAGTTTGGATGTAAAAAATATCAGAGTAAAATTGAACGGTTCTTATTATCCAGATGAATTACAAAATTTAAACATTTCCGGAGGTCTTTTCAGAATCATGTATCAGATGTATCAAGATTTTAAGAAAGTTTACTACAAAAATATGGAAATGTATTACAACCCCAAAGAATTTATAGCAAATAGACCCATTTATATGTCATTGATACAACAAAGAGTTTGACAAATATTTCTAGTTCAAAGAACGATATAATTATCAATATGGATTTTCAAAATGCTGTTACAAACGCGATTTGTTATGTGGTTGTGGTTTCTGAGAAATTTTTAGCCTATGATGTGATTAAGAACGATATTAGAGAAATTCAGTAGTTAATGATGTTCATATTGTTCTCTTTCATTCCTTCTAAAACTTTAAAAATATACTCTTTCGCTGATGAAAAATCTCGATTTCTTCCGTAATAATCTTTGTAATCATAGACAAAATATCCTAAATAGTTGAATAATAAAATAAAATCATTTCTTTTTATCTCGGTAGTTGAAATATAAACATAAACATTTGCGCTGAAAAATTTATATCTCGGCAGACTTAGTTCCATAGCTTCCATTTATTCTTTTTGTAAATGGAAGAGTATAATGCCAACTGTTACAAGTGTTATAATAGAGGAGAAATTATTGATAAAAGATTAGTTTGTAGAGATTGTAATTTAATTTTGTATGAAAGACCTAAACCTAAGAAATTTCGAAATAAGCTAACACATTTGAATAATCTGCTTAGAAAATTACAATATGGAGATAAGAAGCAAACAAAATTTGTCTCAGAATTTAGAAAAAAGAACAAAAATTTTTACTTATCTCTTGGAACCGTTGACAAAATTATTTTCCTTTTCAAAGAATACATTAGGTTTGTAGGTTTAAATACACACGTTTATTATGAGAAGATTTTACCTATAATCTTTCACTATTTAGACATTGAATTTGACTACGATTTTAAACCTGAAATCTTTGATGATTTTATAGTACATTTGGAGAAAGTAAATGAAGAACCTCGTGAAAAGAATGCGGTTTTACTCACATTCTCCCCGGTTTCTCGAGTGATTGTTAGCAAATTTCATTATTTCCGTTTATAGATCTTTTATTAAGATTTCTGGATTTTTTCATTAAAACAGCTTAGAAATTAGAAGCCTACAATGAACAGTAAAACAGCTAAAGATTCGGTTAATTTTTCATTTGTGAGTTACAGATTAGTTTATTGTCCTTTAAACAGTATTTTACGTTGATTTTCTGACTGTCCCAAAAGTGAGCTAGAACCGCCTTACTGTTTGATTTTACAGATTCGTTTATTGTCCTTTAAACAGTATTTTGTATGGAATTTCTGTCTGTCCCAAAAGTGAGCTAGAACCGCCATATTCATATCTACTTATATATAATATATCACGTTGCATATTCTAATAAGATTCTGAGTCAGAATACGTTTTATGTTGGTTTCTAATCCAAACAATGTAAGCAAATCATTAGGATTCAGGAAAGTATAGTTGTCTTCCCCAATTGCTTGGTCTTATTTGTTATTGTTATTATACACAAAACATAACAGCATACAGAGTTAATGGAAGGTAAGAGTGTTCTCTTTTAATGCATGATTTTCTGGGTTTCATAGAAGGAGAATGATTTTGATATTGCATTTTCACATTTAAGGCTCCAGAAAATGACTATATAAGTTACAAATTTCATCATTAAAATAATTTGCATAAAAATACAGTGAAAGAAGTAAAAATATTTTACTTTGCAAATTTAAAATTTTTTATCAGTGTAAGCCTTAGATTCAAATATTTGTTTCACAGCAAATTGATCAAGTCAAATTGAAGAAGCCTATAATTCTGATATTTTAATAACAATCGATGCGTAAACAGCATTCATATTTTTTCAAAAATTTACACTCTGGATGGGAGATCAATCATTTATAGAAGAAATAGAAACAGGCCTAGATTAGTGCATTGTGGCACCCCATTTGTCACAGCTTATGCTTAAATTGATATGGAATGATTTTATACTGATGTTTTACATTCTGTCAGTCAAGTTTGATTTCCATAATTTCTAATTTTTTAACAAATTAAATATAATCAAAGCATATAAACAAAACTTTTCTTTCCACTCAAATGTTATTATTAAAAATGAAGTATATGTTATTTCTAGAACAGTTTCATTGACATTACACATTTATTAATGAGAAATCTTGAAAAGTTGCAAATTAACAAATACATTATTGAGCATATTTGTTGTTGACAAAACCAATACAGTAAAACCTGTAATATCTGGGGGCTAATATGGTAACAGGTATGTTGTTAAAACCAGATATGAAATTATTATATGAAGAACAAAAGTTTGTTGTAAATGAACTACGAATTTTACAGTTTACTCCCTTTAAAAGCACTATCTAACTATGGAAACGTTGAATACTGTTTTTTGTGAAAGTTTAAAAATATATTATATATATCAAATTTGTATTCTATTTGAAACTATAAATGTAAACTAATGAATTGGATATTTTATGTATTTGAGGTCATTTATGTTAAATAAAACACAATTTAATAGGGTATAAACATAAATTTATTTTAGAAAAAGTTAAATGTCCAGTAATAATAATTATTTAACACTCATATCTTTACTTAATTAAAAAGTAACTATCCTATACACTTTTAATGTGTATTTATAAACTGACACAACTGCACTGATATAACAGTTTTCTTGAAACTTTGATTATACTAGTTGTGTAGGCACAAAGTGATGGTTTCCAAAAGTAGCATGGGTGAGGTCATCATGAAAGGAAATAAAGCTCCTACCCCTCTCTCTCTTTTTCACCTCCCTCTGACATGTGGGAGAGAGTAATCGAGTTTGTTCACATAGCTCTTCTTGCTCACAAAGCTTATAGTTAGTTTTATTGTTTGTCACTAGGGCGGATATCAGAGATACCGGATATGATAGGTTTTACTTATATTACATTATTTTAGGTGTTTCTTACATTAATTTTAAAATGAAAGTAACAGTTCTTTTATTACTAGATAAAGAAAAGTTTTAACCACAAAAGCTTATACCTACTGTATGTGTAGACTCTGTGAACATTTCTTAAATTTTAGACTATTTACACCAAAAGTGTTTTCTTAACTTCTTTCAAACTTAAAAATAATAGTAAGTTCTTAGAAATTGTAAAATTTTTTTAATAAATTTTAATATCCAGTATTTTTTAGCCAGTTGCATCAGTTAACAAATTTCTAATATACTAATAATTGTATGAAGTATATACTATACATACATTATTATAATCTTAAAGTTGGGTATAAATGATGTACTTCATTCATTATTAATTTTTTTTGAAAACTTGAAGAAAAGAAGTAAAGTTACATACATTTTTTTGAAATTCATAACATAACACATAATTACATTACATAACACATATTACTTAAAACAACCAAATTCACAAATTTCCTTTATAATTTAAACCATTAGTACTCATAAAATTGATTTCTTTGTCTTATTCAAAATCTAGAGTCTTGTACTGTAATTCTACATACTTATATTTTATTTATATTAAATTCATTTTTATCTAATTTTTATAATAAATAAATAAAAACAAAAGGTGGTTTGGCACTTTTATGGAAGACTAACAAATTCAAACTATTGTTTCCATATTTTCAGAAACGATGGAATACTACTAATTGTCCTCAAGTAAGTTATGTAGATATTTTAGACTGAAGGGAATGAATTAATAGTGATTAAATTAAAGCTTTAACTACTCTCAAAATATTTTTTTTTCCATAATACAAGCATTCTGGAATTCCATACAATTCTCTGAGTTTGAGAACTTTGATTATCCATTTAGAAAAGGTCATTTGAAAAGGTGTATTTCAATGATAAAACCATTTTTTCAAGTTATTTTAGGTATAATTGTCAAAAGGTTTCAAAAATAAAATATTAAAAAAATTAATATTTCTTGTTAATCAATGGTGTTACTCCAACACCAACCACTAAGCTAAACTATCAGGCATTGGCCCAATATAACTGACCAGGTACAAAACGAACTGGTTTGAAACACCATCATCTACAACTGAATGTCAAGATATATTTAGCATACCTATTAGTAATGCTTGTTGGAGAAATTCCAATCTCTACAGTGTCTTATTTCTCTGTAACCAGACCAAGAAGCAATCTGTGGTTACTCTTATGAGTATTTACATGGAAATCTCAAGAATTCCAGTCAGTGATGGATGGTTATCACGAGAAATCTCCATTTCCACATTTTCCTTTACTCTTCAATAGGTTTGAAAATTCGTGAGCTCCAACAGAATGTGTCATTTGAATCACGCACTTGAAAAATATATAGTTAACAATGTAGGTGTCAGAAGTATTCAAGGAACATATACAACAAGCGACAAGACCATAGTATTGTTACGCTTATAATATCAATAATTGAAATTTAAAAGGCTTGGTTGTGAAATATTGTTGGAGGTCATCATTGTTTGTTAGTGGCTCATGAGATATATTATAATGGATAATCAAAGTTTAACCTCAATTTTAATTATTTTGGAACTGAATTTGCTGACTGAGCAAGCAATATCCACTTTATTATTTTTGTTCTGTATTGTTATATTATTTTATACTGTTGCCTGAAAGACAACAGGTGCTAGAGAACATTCTTCAACTTTCCTGTCATGAATTCTTTATTTGTCTTGCATAATCATTTTCAGGACGATTTTAGTAACTATTGTTAAGGGGAATCAGTTTAACTGTATGCAAACTGAAGTAAATTCACACTGAAGTACTTTGGGGATCATGTCAGTTGAAAGTGAATGTACAACATGGTAGTGTAGCATTGTAGTCACTGACACTTGACTAATGCATCTGTGTGTCTGTGTTGTCCGTTGTGTGTGTGTGTTTTGTCCTTGTGTCTTGTGTGTGTGTGTTGCGCCGACTCGATACAGAGTGGGTGGCGTAAGCTCGGCGGCGGCGGGTTGAACCGCATGCAGAATCGAGCCCTGGCTGATCTTGTATCTCGCCTCGACCAGGACCCCAAGCCGTCGTCAGGTGCCAATGAGGACTCTCGAACGCGGCGCAGACGACTCTACCGGATGGCCTCAGAACAGCGGCCTGCCTTCCCATTCCAGCACCGCAACTTCTATAGCCACGTTATGGAGAATAAGGAGGTGGTCAAGACGCTTTCCTTGCTGTCATCTTGCACACAGGAGATCAAGCCGGTTAGTACATTACTTTAACTGGGCTCTAAACTGTTGTGTAAAAGCACAAGCGTTTAAAATTGTTCAGGCGTTACTATATTATAGTTATCTAATTTTACAAATGGTGATTTTCTTAATAATTAATGATCAGAATATAGCACATATTGGCATTATTTTTAATGTATTATCATACTAATTGTATTAGAAAATACTCTTACAAATTGAAAAGTGGAGAAATATATTTCAATTTTGAGAATGAAGTACAAGAAGGAAGCAATATGCAAACAAAATATCACTTAAAGTACTTAAAAAAAGTACCCACAGACCCATCAATGCTGAAGAAAGAACTACATTTTTCTAAAATTTTATTTTTCTTTGATTAATCATTAATGTTTAGCAAAAAAAAATCAGCCCTAAGGTAGACTTTTAAAGTCAAATGATTGAATATGTTGTAGCACATTTCTTAATAATCCAAAAATAACTACAACCAATATGGAATGTGATAGTTTTTAAAATTACTATTTCTGTTCCTCAAATCGAAGTCACAGAGCGAATAGTTTGTTGAATTATACGAATATCTAGACCCTCAGTTTTTTTTCCTTCAGTTACTGTTAATATGCCACCCACAATGTCTAAGGAAACCAAACTCAATTCTTTTCATGTACACATTCACAATTGTAGATTAAATAAAATCCACAATAGATTAACTGGCCATGTTGCCAGTGGCAGATTATGACCTTAGCGGCACATGTTAACTTGCGGCCCCCCCTACCTAAAAAAACAGAACTACACAAAATAAAAAGGTTGGGACTTACAATTAAAACTAAGTTAGTGGCTTTGTACACTTTATAATATTCAAATCATATTAGTGACATTATACATTGATTACATGAATAGTTTTATGTTTTATATTTCCTTACAAATCAACTTTTCTAGCTTTTAATGCAGCAAACTCGTCTACAATATCATCAAAATTCAGTTCATTTAACAGTTCAGCATTTGCAGAAAACCCAACTAGGCTGGACAGTCTGGTGTCAGTGGTTGAGTTGCGTAGGTACCTTCACACGTTTGAGAATGCTGAATGACCGTTCTCCCGATGCATTTGAAGACATCATGCATAATAAGATTTTTAGTGCAGTATCAATGTTTGGGAAGAGTGTTGTCAGTTGTTTCTCCCTGATAAATTTTAAATAGTAAGCAGGTAAATGATGTTCTTTTGCGTTTTCTTCTATACCTTCAGCTTCTTCCACAAACGCTTTAAAATGGATCAGTTCTTCCCCAAGTTCAGATGTGAGATCCAAGGAATATTTATCCACCAAACCACACGCTTTTTGATGAATTTCTTCATCATTTAGTTTGTCCATGTTATACAAAACACCAAAAACCTCATTTTGATCAAAATAAATGTTTGACCTGTTGTCTAATTCCTGGGTTATATTGTCAATAACAATATAAAATGTATATACAATCATGTTTTGTCTTCCATCAAACCTACTGGTATCATTATCAGTGCCATTTAATTCGTCTTCATCTGACATTCTATTTCTCTTCCTTCTCCTTTTCGTGTCTTCCTCGTAGTTAGCTACCTCACTTTTTATTAATTCCATACCCTTCTGTTCATAGTAATCATATCTCTCTCTAAGGGTCTGTACGTAATCTCTAAGTGATTTAAACAGATTACAAACTATTCCCAAGTCAGCACTTGTGCTTTACATGGTTTTACTAGTAGCGTTGAAACGTTCAAGGATATCATTCCAAACTGCCAGTAGTATTACTATTTCAATTTTGCCAAATGAGTTGCATAGACCCTCAGCTGCAACTCTACATTCTGGTTTTTCTTGTGGGTTCTTCGCTATTTTTTCAAGTGCTGCATGAAACTCCCAGTAGTTAAAAATTAAAGCTCTTGAAGCATTCCACTTGGCTAACCACCTTGTAGTATTAAGTCTCTTAGGTAAAAGCTTTTGTTTACTATCGCTGTCCTTTATCAGGTTTTCAATGGTCACCCATCTTGAAGTTGATGCACTAAAGAAAACATACAGTTCTTGTATAAACATAAATAACTTGGTTGCTTGAAGGCAAGAGCTAGCTGCATGTGTTCCTACTAAATTCAATGAATGAGCGGAACATGGAATGAATTCCGCAAGTTGATTGTGGCCTTTGATTCGTGATTGAAGTCCTGAGTACTGACGAGACATATTCGCGGCATTGTCGTACGACTGGCCTCTCATATCATCTAAAGGTATTTTTAGGGAAGCCAACATGTTCAAAACAACTTCTTCCATTCCGGCACCAGTGTGATCGTCTATTCTGATAAAGCTTAAAAATCTTTCTATTGGACACCCATCATCTAAAATGTAACAAACAATAAATGTTAACTGATCGTGATGAGTTATATCGGGTGTAGAATCAATACTGATAGAATAGTATTTACTTAATTTTAACTCCTCGACGATGGTTGAAACAATTTTTTTATGCATTATTTCAGCCAATTCATTGCATATTTTTGACAAGTAACTCACTTTTCCTGTTCCATGATTGCCATGCGTTTGAAGATGTGCTTTTAAAAAATCGTCATACTCAGCTACAACCTCTAGTATTCCCATGAAGTTCCCACTTGTTAAAGAACCAAACACTTCATTCTTAGAACATCGAAAGGCCAATCCCCGAGACCCAAGGAACTTTATTACGTGAATAACGCGTGATAAAACTTTACGCCAGTAGTCAACTTCTTTCATGTACTGTTGATGTAATGCAGAATCAATTTTACCAAGAACATTTCCTCTCTTAACAAAAGAAAGGGTGTTATTTCTATGAGCTGAACTTTTTTCATGTTGTGAAAGGCGGCTTACATTCTTCCAATCATTAAATCTATTTGTAAAAGCAGTGTCACAATTAATTGATTCATTGTGAAATAGGGTACAAGGGACACAATAAAAACAACCTGCAGAGTGTGAATACATCAGCCATTCCCTCTTTTGTAATTGTCCATTTTTCATGCGCGTAAACAGCATGCTCTTGTTGGCATAACACGTTTTATCTAAATACACACGCTTAGATGTTGAAAAGTCACAATCTGTAATTTTTGATAGGTGCTTTGGTAAGCTTTTAATTATAATGTCTTTCATTTCGTTGGTCAATGGCCCCCAACAATTTGGATCAGTTAAATCAAAGTTAACATTCTTCTCTGGTACATTAAGACTACTGGTAGACTGTATTTGTGGATTTGAATCCGGAAGGCTGTGTATAACTGAGTGTTTGTATTTATCGTCATCGTGAAGGGCGTCTTGTTCATTACTTAAAAAACTACTTTCAGGGCTTGTTTCTGAGCTACAACTACGTGTAGACACGTCTTGTAATGCATTTGACCCTGATCCTTCTCCAGTCGCTTTGCTGTCAAATTAAGTTGTTTTGGAGGTTATGAAAAATGTGTTTAGTTTAGGGGTTTTATCTAATAATTTAGAGGCAGCATCATCTTTTGCCTTTTTTTAACTTACGCTTGAAAGCACTACTTGCTGAATGCAAATTTTGAGACATCTTTGATGGACTGATGGACGTCAGTTAGGTACTTTGTTACTTGAATTACTGTTCAGTAATTCACTTCACTCATACTAGGCATACTCACTGAAATACGAATGACTGAACTGTTACTAAACTAAAACAAAAATAGATAGTATACTAGTAATATACTCGTACTTTATAGATTGAATGTAACAGCACGTTTAAAACATATATCAACAACTATACTCGAACAGAACAGTCAACAATAACGTTCAACCCTGCTGGGGTAGTGCCGATCACTACACTAGCTTAGTGATGGATTATTCGAATAAAAAAGTTATTCGTTATTTGATAGTTTTTTGCCATACAATTAATCGATTGTTTTAAAATTATTCGAATAATTTGGGTGAATAAATGTTTTGAATAAACTGTTACGGGTTGCGGCCGTTTGCGTTTAGTTTTATTCGCTCAAATTATTATTCTTTCTTTGGGGGAAGTATGGGACCTGTTTATTCATTCAGCTGTTTGTAAATGTGAGCTGAACGAATAAATAACACTTATGATTGATCAGTAAGAAAAATATTATCATTAAATTAAAACATTGTATTAATTTTGTTGTTTTAGATATAGAAAATTACGTATTAAATTTGTTATTTAAAAATTAACCTTATATAGCATTGCACTTAAGATAATAATTGCCAATTCATGAAATATTGAAATTATTAGTAAATTAATATTCATGTATTTTATTCGTTAGTAAAATGTTGGAATTGTTTATTTGACCAGATATGTTTTATTTATTACTTATTTTACTGTTAAGTAATAATGTTAACGGGGTAAACAAATGTTAGAACAACTTCAGGATTATTACACACAATTTTATTCTTACATTTTAAAGGAAATTAATAATAAAGGCATAAATTCAGTGAATATTAAAATATTTTAACAAACAAGAATATGAACAGTAGTATTGATTAAAAGTAATAAAAACACATAAATTTTTCTGTTAATACTACTTAGGAAAGCAACAAAGAAAACTAAAGTTTAGGTTCAAAAACCAGCACAAAATAAGTTAAATTAATGTGAAAACACACAAATGGAAAGTTCACTCCAAGTTTGAATGTAAAAATAATATGTTGTTAATGTTTTTTGGCTTTAATCGGTTTCTCCGATCATTTACTACTTGTCCCGCAATTGAGAACAGTCTTTCTGACGGAACAGAAGTGGCGGGCAAACACAAATTTTTTTTGGAGATTGTATATTTCAGGCAGTACATCTTTGTATTTACGGCAAAAGGGTAGAGGATTTTCCCAACGTTTTGGTTGAGGAAGTTCTAAGTAATGCCGCACTATTAGAGCAGTACTTGCGATGGAAGATGATACTTGATTTTTCTTCTTTTCTTCTATCCTCGAATCGACCCATTTCCATAGATTTTGTCTCCTTGCAAGTTTTGTTTTTGCTTGCGTAGCCTGCTCTGAAACAGTTTCTTCTGTCTCCTGAACTTCTTCGATAATTTCCTCTGACGAAGGAACAGAGTCTGATTTATTTTTAATATTAAATTCCAACTCTTCCATGATTATTTTCTCTGCCCTATCAGCATTTTCTTTCAATCCAAAAGAAGTTTTCATAAATCTCGGATCGAGAAACGTGGCTTTTGATGCTATTTTATTTTGTTCCCATGCAGAGAACCTCCTATGAATAACTTCTTGAAGCTTGTTTTTTAAATAAATGGCAACATCCGTTCCTGGCGACAAAGATTTGATGACATACTGTACGCTTCTGATTAGAGGAATAACCATAGAAATCGTAGGGTAAGTTTCACCCGATAGTTCTTCAGTAATTGTCTCCATAGGCTGGAGGACTTTGACACAATCACTTACAACCTGCCACTCTGAGGCATCGAGGGTTTCCGGAGACTTTGGTAAATGTGACAAAGCAACACATAAGGGTGTTCTTATTTCTAACAATCTATTTAACATTATTAGAGTGGAATTCCATCTTGTAGACACATCTTGTTTTACTTTTAAAAGTGGAAGTTTCATTTCAGTTTGCGTCTCCTTTAACTTGTCTGCGGCCAAATTGCTACTTTTAAAATAAGTAACTATGTTTTTAGCCTTCTTTACAATTTCTTTGAATGGTGGATTGTCTTCAATTGTGTCAGTAACACAGAGATTCAAGGTGTGTGCAACACAAGGTACGTGTGTCTTTTTTAAGTGCTCATTGACAGCACATTTTATGTTGGACCCATTATCTGTAACAATTGCTGTTATTTTATCAGAAATATTCCATGATGAAAATACTTTGCTTAATGCACTTGATAAGTTTACGGCAGTGTGGCTGCCAGGAATTTCCCTTGTTTCAAGAACGACATTTTTTTGTTCGTCATTAAAAATGAAATGACATGTCACTGTAAAATACGACTCATTTAAATCCGAGGACCAAATGTCCGTTGTTATACCAACACTCTCAGTTTCACTAAGCATTGATCTAATTGTTGAGGAAATGTCATTGCAAATACTTGGAATGATTGTGTTTGTTAATGTCTTTCTTGAAGGAAGTGTGTACAATGGTTGAAGTTTGTTAGAGTACTCTTTAAAACCTCTATTCTCCACTATTGACAAAGGTTGCAGGTCTACACCAATCATTTTAACGAGTGTTCGATCAATAGACTTTTTCTCCGACTGAGATAATGACGTTTTTTTGGGTTACCTGTGTCAGTTTAAGCTGCCGAGGGCGTTTCTTTAAGGGCTCAGATGACTCCAAAGATGCTACAGAGGCTGAAAAGGATGTAGATTGTGTTGGCTGCAGGAGGAAGATGGTTCGGAGGACATTTCACCACTTTCACAACTAATATTTGATTCGTTAAAATTTAAAGTGTGTGGGTGTTTAAATTTTAAATGGGACCTCATGTTGCTAGTATTATTTTGATACTGCAAAGATTTTTTACACAGCCTGCAAATAACACTATTTTGTTCCTTTTGATCAAAATATTCCCACGCTTCAAACTTTTTCCTGCTCATTTTGAGGAGTCTAACAGTTAACACTATTCACAGCAAATACAGAAAAAACAAAACACAAAATAATACTATAACTTAATCTCAACAACAAACATGTTAAATTAGTCACGTATGTGGTCAGACAAGTGACAAGAACTGAACTGATGTCTGATACTCAAGTAACATTTTAGTAACGAAATATTATATAGAGAGCCCTATTCTAGGAATTGTGGCGAGAGGGCAAGGAAGGAGATGTCTTATTTCCGCCCTAACCGCGCGATACGGCGCAGTACCGTGGGATTGGAACGTATTCATATTATTCACTTCAGATTCAAACGAATAAATTATTCGATTAACAAAATTATTCGAATAACAACTATTCGATTAACAAATTTATTCGATTAGCGCATCACTACACTAGCTGTCAAGCGGGAGCTAGCAGGAGCATCTTACTGTCGTTTCGTGTCGCGCTTCCCCCACTCTGCGATTGGTCGTCTGGCGCGGGCGCGGCAACTATACAGTTGAAGGAATTTAGCTGTGCTCGTAGGGCCCAAATACTACCCTTTCAACAAATAAACTCTATCTGTGTGGCGGGTTGCGTTTACGTGCTAGCCGCTGAGATGAAGGCGCAACAATCTCTTTAAAGACTTTAAACTCACGACTTCGATTTGCAGATTAGTATTGACAAATACATTATTTTCAAAAGCATGTTAAACAACACCATAACAACTGAAAAAAAGGATAAGTCCTAGTATTGCTATTATTTGGTATTCTCTTGTTATTTAATTCCACCACAATCAGCATTGTCACAAAACAGACTGATTGTAGTGAGTGTGATTAGTTATTTGGGTCAATACGATTCCTGAAAGGAGGGTTTATCCATGAGTCACAGGAAATGTTTTCGGGACGCAGCGCATAATGCTACCCCGCCACCCCTCTCGCCTATCACCACACACTCAAGGTTACGCGCACAGCTAAAGTCCTCGAACTGTACTGAGCGCAGGGAAGGATGGCCCTATAGACGGGGCGCGGAAAGATGAACGAAGGCGATCGCGCATTTAAATTACTACAATTCTTGTGTAGCGTAAATTTACGGGTTTTTTTTATTTTCGTTGCGGATAGCATCGCGGTTAACCCGCTCGCGGTAAATCGGGAGTCTTGTCTACTGTACATTGAAAAACTCGTTTTATATGAATAAAACAATTTTATGTACTGGAGGAAAATCTTTTTTTATTTTTGGGGTTTGCGGCCCCTTTAGACCTGCGGCCCCTAGGCAGTTGCCTATCGTGCCTAATGGGAAATCCGCCACTGCTTGTTGCCATGATGTTGAAATAAGAATTGTTCTTACTTTTGTTATTCTTTCAATCTATAAATTTAAAATAATTAAATTAATTAAATATATGACCTTGCTGTCATAGTACAATGCTTACTCAGAACATTTGATAGGTAACATTAAACAGGCTCTTTCAATTAATATTTCACAACTTTAGAGACCAAGATTGGATTTTTAAGTGCTTTAGAGACTAGTAGGACGCAGCCTGGAGGCATTTTCGAAATAAGAATAGGCCTATATTCATCCCAGGGACTCCATTAAAAATGTCAGCACAATCGGTTGAACGTGTAGCAATGGTATGCATGAAAGCAAAGCAAACTAACAAAGACACTTTCGCATTTATAATATTATTAAGATGTAAACTGTATATGTACAAAATTAAAAAATAAAATAAAAATATTTAACAAATTGAAAGGCTGATAATTCAGTGTATGCAATATTCTAAATTAGCTAATATTGTGTGGGGCTAATAACATTCTTTTAGCCCCAAAAATCCTTACTGAATTTATGACTTGAGGTACCGAAATACACTGAGTTTATATGAGTAGTGAATATAAATAGATGATATTTCCATAAGACTTATAGTATCAATACAGAGTAAAATTTTATACTTATCATTCTACAACAATAGTTAATTTTTGTCAATCAATAAACGTGTTTGACAATTTCAAATTCTGTTTATATGTAATCGAGACACATGTTCTTACTAGTATACACATCGTATTATACTGATTCTCTCTATTATTCTGTTTGACAGGCCTGTGACCGTTCGTATGCCAGATTAAAGTTAAAAAGTGGAACAATCTCTCATTTATAAAAATAATTAATTAATTATTATAACACTCAGAAGTCAGGTGTTTAAAAATGTTAGGCAGTGAGGTTGGCAATGCTGGCTTTCGGACATTTGTTTATCAATATATGTTACAAAAACTGAAATACTAGTACGTTTTGAGAGCTAATATTTACCCTTTTCTTCAGGTGTAAAATCTTGACATAAATTTTAGGATGTAAAATAATTAATGAGTCAAAAAAACATGTTAGCGATACAAAATTCATATGTGTCAACAAAAAGTTGTATGTAAAAAAAAATAAAATGCCAATAATACAATAATATCAGTTAAGTGTATTGCTTTAACACAAAATGTACACATCGTGATATGTAAGTGGAAACTATATGGGAAATTCCATCTGCTAGTCCTGCATCACAATGATTGTTTCAGTGTTTTTATGTGAAGATGTCCAAATTTAAAATTTCTACCATGTGTACCACTTGCACCTTTGTGAGCTCATCTCTATATGGTTGTGTTGATAATCATGTCCATTTCCTAAGCAGTTACAATCATTTTACATATTTAAATCAATAGTAACATAAGTGGAAAGAAACATGGAACTAATGAAAATAAGAGATGTATGGAATGATGGGAGATTGTACAGATACACAACAACCATTGTAACTATGATACATTTGACTTCTAATATTAAGACTACTTAATGACACTTATTTATTATTATATGAACTACTTCATTAATATAATAATAATTAAAAAATGTGATTCTTTCAAAAAATAATTGTAATATGTCATTTGCCTTGAAAATCCTGTTAACCAAGAAAGGAAATTGCAGGATCTGGCAGCTTTCCATGATCGGTGGTTGCCCTATAAGTTCCTGTGGGAGAATGAGAACGTCAAGAAGGATATCCACAGTGTGAACCTGACCGAGTCTGAGGCATCCCTGCGTAGACATGGCGAGCTGGAGGCTGAGCTGGCTGTGGAGCCGGATATGCAAGTTTTTGGCAACTGTCTCACCATATCCGTCGGTAACTATCTTCCTACATTCACAGCAACTGAAAACTGGTTCTCCTCTTCCCGCCCAATACATGTAGAATTTTGGTTACAACACATATTTATGTGTACAATGTTTCTGGTCACTATTAACAGGTATCAGAGGTGTTTTCTCAATACCTGTTCTATAACATGTTAATTTTAACAATTGTGGATGTCATAGGTTATCCTGACCAATATCTCCTGTCATAGGTCAACTTAACCCCATAGCTCTGACATCACAGATTACTTACATCTCACCACCTATGGTGTTACAGGTTGCACAGTAACTGTGATGTTACAGGTTTTTCAATGTCTCAGTATTTGTCATGACATAAGTTGCCATAACCTCACCATCTTGGAATCAGTGGTTGGTTACCTTTAACCTCAACATCTCGGTATCACAGGCTACGTCATCTCTGTATCTCATGGTATATTATTCTAAACAGCTCTGGTGTCACAAATTACTTTATCTCAGCAGGTTTGGTGTTCCTGGTTTCACCTTAATTTCATAATAAATTTCACTGTTTTCCTCAACTTAACGGATGGACAGACATGTAAAAGGAGTTTCTCTGTTGCTGCACTAGTTAGACTCAGTTATTTGTTGTTTCATTGATCTTTAAATCTTCCAACCGCAAGGAATATTTATTTTTATATAGAGGCTGGACAGTGTAAGATTTAAAATGTCATTGTGTCCAGTAGTCTTTTATATAATTTAACTACAAAATTTTATTAAAAGAAAGATGTGTTGCCACGCTTAAGTTGTTTCTGTGTAGAGAAGCTGAAGTTCGGGCTTCTGACGGAGGTGAAGGCATGCACATACCGAATTGGTCAGTTGCTCAAAAAGAAGTATCATCGAGAGATGGACTATGTGTACGCAGTAATGAGTGAAATGGAGCGAAAGCTAGACCGCCAAATCCGGGACTTGGACGATGTGCGGCTGGTTATGGATACACTCAAGAAGATTCGGGAGCAGGAGGTTGACATGGAACTCAGGATTGAGCCTATAGAGGTCAGTTTTGATCCTGTAACATTAAAACTTTAGCTGAGTTGGAAATCTGCTGGTTACTGATATAATGTTAATTCCTGTTATAGTAACATATTACTAGTACTTATTATTTTTTTCAGAGGATAAAATACTTTTTAAGCATCATCAGGACTAGATGTTCTGCCTGGTATGTCGGACTCGGAAAATCCCCATACCAACAAAAAACAACCTCTGTTTTCGTTCCCCACACGTAGATGCAGGGAAGACTGGTTCAGAACCGTGTTAGCATTACTTCAACCCAGTCTGTGTTGCATCTTATGATATCTCTTCTTCCTTACTGGCCTCTTTTGACAATTTTTTTCTTGCATTCACATGTAGGCTGCAACATCCTCCCAGTTTTATTTTTGCTGTAGCATGGGCAACACTATACAAAAAACCACAAGAGAGTGCAGTTGAGGGAGGAGCCTATTTTGCTGGTGACCTTGGAGCGGCCAACGAGAACTGAGCGACGTTGCGAAACTTGTTCCCCGCTGTAACCAAAAGCCGCGCGAGTCCAGCGTTCTTAAAATACTTAACCGTTACGCTTGAAAGAAATGTTAGAGCTGTCTTGAATTAATTAACTACGTATTACAAAATATAATTTTACGGTCATTTTAAAAAAAAAGTACATCTCTGTAGCTTATTTCCATGTTGAGTTAAATGGATTGAAATAAATTATTGTATTATATTACTCATATACGAAGATCGTAGGATTAAAATCTTTAGCCGAAATATAAATTAAAAAGAAAACATAAAAATACCGCAAAAACGTTAATTTCCTGTATTTAACAGTTAGATAATGCCATTATCACTGATATATAATAAGGCATTACATGTTTGCATAGTATAATCATGTTATGTTAAATGGATTTTCAATTTGGTAAAAAAGTTATCAAATACATCTGAAATATATGTTCTTTTCAATAAATATACTTATTCAGTACATAACGGTGGAAATTGTTGCTGCAACGATTTTGTTACGCACTTCGGTTCTCATAAATTTATAACCATTTGAAAGCATTTTTCCTACCTGGCTATTAATAGTCTTGAATCTCTGTTATGTAAAACTGTTTTCACACGTGGGTGATTTAAATATTTAAATTGGCCATAGTTGAAAAATCATACAGCACAAGTATTTTTATAATATGAATGCACTTTCTTATAAAATTCTAAAGTAACGGTTTTCTATAACATCCAATGAAATTTGAACACGGTACATAATAGATGATGTCAGACGAGTGAAAATGTGGAGGAAATGGGTGAAATACCTGTAAACAAAAGCCGCACCAGCCAGCAGTGGTGGTAATACCAGACGGATGAGTCATACTGTTTCCAAGAAACAGCCCCTTCCTCCTTCCGGTCTCTGACCGTCAGTCAGTGCCTATTGTCGCTTAATCAGTGGCAGTTGAAAATACTGCATTCTCTTCAATTCCAGTACGCGTATATTATTTTGTGCTGAATTTTACTGTTGATGAACGTTTTCGTGTTTTTAAGTGTTGTTTATTGGTAGCTATTATAAGTGTACCGATTATTTTCTGTGTAGTGTCATTAAATTGTAATATACTTGTTATTGTGATTCCTTATTTGGACAAAATGGAGTGTGATGATGTTTGTTCAAGTGCACAGCCATCCGGAAGTAAGAGCGGTAGTGGAAAAACCCTACGTAGTGGAGAACGACGTATTATTTACAACGTTTACAACTTCTTAAAAAAACTGTCGTTGACAAATTTCCGAGAAACTCTAAACTTTAAGCAAAGTGGTAAACTGTGTGCTGAGGCCTGCGGTTTAAGTGAAAGAAAAATTAAGTTAACAAAATAAGTAAAGAAGCTAAGCTGTCCGAAGAAGATGGACCTTCATCATCAGAAATTAAGTTTTCAACGCCAGGAAAACAAAGAAGTCGAAAATCCAAAATAACAGGCTTTGATGACTTTGAAAAAGATGTTTTGAGACAAACTGTCCTTTTGTAATACGACAGAGGGGAATTTCCCACATCAAAAAGAATCACGCAGGATCTCAAACAAAAACTTGATTACAACAGATCGGTAACTTCAACAAATAGATTATTAAGGCATGTTGGTTTCAGGTATAAGAAAACCAATGATGGTAGAAAGTTTTTATTGGAACAAAATGATATTGTAGCGGCTCGTTTAAAATTTTTGAGAACTATGCAAGAGCTTAGAGAATCTGGTGATTGTAGGCCCATATATTACCTTGATGAAACATGGGTTAATGAAAACCATACTCGAAAATACATATGGCAGGATACGACTGAGTCTAGTGGACTAAAGGTTCCTCCCAGCAAAGGTAGAAGATTAATAATTTGTCATGTCGGTTCGGCAAAAGATGGGTTTTTGCAAGAATGTAAGTGGGTTTTTCGGTCTAAGACATCATCCAGTTCGGACTATTACGATGAAATGAACGCTGAATCGTTTAGAAAACGGTTTAAAAAATTGCTATGCATTTTGGAAGAAGGCTCGATCATTGTTATGGACAATGCTCCATACCACTCAGTACTCGCCGAGAAAATTCCAAATTCATGGAAAAAGGAAGAGATTCAAAATTGGCTGTCTCAAAAAAACATACAACACTGTATGAAAGAAACGAAACCAGAACTTATAATGAGGGTTCTCCCATATAAAACCCAACAAAAAACTTATGAACTCTACGTATTAGCCAATGAAATGGGACATACAGTTGTCAGGCTCCCTCCTTATCACTGCCAGTACAATCCCATTGAAATGGTATGGGCTCAAGTGAAGGGAGAGGTAGCACGTAATAATAAGACATTTAAAATAACCTAAGTTGAGAATCTTGTTCATGATGCTCTGGACAAAGTGACTAAAGAAGACTGGCAATCAAGTGTTCAGCACGCAGAAGCCTTGCAGCAAGCTGATTTTGAAAAGGAATGTATCCGCACAAGTGTTGTAGAGCAAATAATTATAAACTTAGCAGACAGTTCTGATACAAGTAGCAGTGAGGCAGAAAGTGAAAATGAAGAAGATTCCGAGGTTTTGGCTATGATATTGCCGCCTGAGAGCGAATAAATAATATACAAGTGCAAAGGTAAGAATATTATTAAGTCAATCATGCTTTTTAACGTATTTCATTTTAAAATAGTAGGCCCTAAAAGTTATTTAGTGGAAAATTTGATTATTTCATAATTTAAAAATATAATTGTTCGATAATTTTAAAATTGATTATATTGTTATATTTTTTTAATTATTTTTAATCAAGCAACACGTCATGCAGTGTCCAATATAAGCAACATGTATATTAATTTTGTGTGTGTTTAGTAATCATTTAAAATCACTGAAAAGATTGTTGTATGGTATGGAAATAAGCAAGTACTTTACTCTGACTAACTGACGGGACGATTTGTTTGTTTTAATCGATAGTTAGTTTGTAATAACATTAATAAACTATACAAGTAATTTAAATATAATATAGCAAACTGTCAACGCATTTTAAATATTGTTTTTCAATTATACTGATAAGTTTTAAATGTTCAGTATCAGTGTTAGTTGTGACAGCGCAGCGGTTTATCAGTCACAATGCGCCAGCCGTGCCGGGCGGTAGCGGCAGTTGTGTGGCAACGTCGTGCAGGCCAGTCCATTCTATTGGTCGCCACCAACTGCACTCTCTGGTGGTTCCTTGTATAGGCTTGCCAGATTGATAGCCTTTCCAAAGATCACCTCGCACTGACTTGTGGTTCTTCCGTATATCGCATTCGAAAACCTGTGCTAAGCATCATCGGTTATGTCTAGACAATACTTGCAATTTGGGGACATTTCTAGTACTTATAGGCTAGGAAGTGACTAGTGAGTAATGAACAGTGGAGAGAAGTATGAAGCAGGTCATGCTCATCGGCGGCTAAGACAGTAATTTTTCACCTCACTTAGCTGTTAGATCATTTTATATTAGCTACTCTAATTTCCATGTAGCTCTTAAGCTCTAATACAAAAGATACAGACAGCAATATCTTAATATGTTTGCCAACCAAAGTAACAGACCATTAATACAGTAATATTTAATGCAAGGAAAGTTACTCATAGTGCAAGAGTGACAATTAAAATGTTCCTTTTCAATCGGATATATTATATTGCAGTTCATGCAATGAAAATGAACCTTTTCCACCACATCCTGTGTAAGACATTAGTTTCCTTATTTATCTTATGGTCAGTAAATAGAAAATACTTATATGTCCCCTTTATTAGAGTACACTTTATTAGATTTACTATACATATTATATGTAATGTTTGGAACTTGATCAACACATCTGGTGTTTCACAAAAATCTACCCTTCCTTTAAACAAAAAGATATAACAACACACCAGTCATACTTTCTTCAGATATAATTTATTACAATTACAATTATTTTTCATCGTTAAGCAACATTGTGTATCTTTACAGTAATTTCTGCTTCAGTGTCAGTGTTTCTAATATGTTTTATATCCATATCAAACTAAACAATGCAACAAGCTATACTCTACCCATACACCGCACAGCACTTTTCGAGGAGAAACCAACCTACATTGGGCGAAAGCTATGGAACCATCTACCACAACCATTAAGAGAGCTTCAGGGTAACGCTTTTAAAAAAGCACTCCATGACTTGCTTGTTAGACAGCCTTTCTACACAGTTGACGAATTCTTGAACCAAGACTGGAGGCCTCAACTGGAACTCACCAATCGCTCTCAAATGTGATGCATCATCGGACTCAAAAATTATTTTTCCAAAACAAGTTTATTTAATTTCTGACTCTATTACTGTTCTTGATGAATATGCTAATAAAGAAGTTTGTCTATTGTCTATTGTCTAAAAGGATAACAGTTTGGTAGACCTTTGCCATTGTTACAAAAATCTTATAAATCACAAATCGTCTATATAAATTAAACACTCAAAAATAAAATGTTAATAAATTTGATTAATCAACATTAATTAAAACTGTAATTTTACTTAACCCTGCATCATTAAGCGGCTTATAGACGGGGAAAGTAGAAACAGCAAGTTACTGGCGGCCAGTACTTGACAATACGTCACTTTCCACCAATTTCCATTTACACAGGGAAAGTTATTGGCAGCAAGTATATCAGTTGTACTGTCGGCCAGTAGGCCAGTCTATTGTGAAATCATGTCGGATTGTGATGAAGAATATTGCGAAGCTTTTAATGAAGCAATTCAAGATTGTGTTGTACTTTTAAGTGAAGAATTGCAATCTGTTTTGAATAGGAAAAGAGTTTGGGTGAAGAAGTGGGTCGACAGGAGACATGAATTTGGTGCATCTGCAACTCTTTTTCGAGAACTCGCAATGGAAGATCCTCTGGATTTTAAAAGACATTTACGTATGAGTGTCGAAAAGTTTGAGGAGCTGCTACATATGGTAGAACCCATAATTCGTAAGCAAAGTACTCCAATGCGTAAAGCATTGACCCCCAGACAAAAGCTTGAAACAACTCTGCGTTTTCTGGCTACAGGTGACAGTTTGCAGTCGCTATCATTGCTATTTCGCATACCAGCACCTACAATTTCGATTTTTTTACCAGATGTTATGAAAGCCATTGTGACCTGCTTGAAGAGCTTTATGGAGGTAAGCAGATCCAACGCATTCTTTAAATTACCTAATGTTTAGTAAAAACATACAAATTTCAATTCAAAATATACAAATTTGACACAACTTAAGCCTACGTAGGCCTACTTCGCTACGTAACTTATACCTACAAACTTTAAGGTTTATTAAAAGTAGAACTCACTTTGCAATGTAAAAGTTTTATTTAAAAATGTATCATACACTAGTTTGTTAGGTGAACTTAAAAGAAGCTTATTATATGGATACACGGGCACACAGTTGTATGAAATATATATTTCAATTATATGTATTCAAAGTTTGATTTGTAACGTACAAAAAATGTGAATAGAATGAAAGAATGTAGAACAGTTTTAGTTTAATTCTGTATAAAACGTGCCATGATCTTGAAAAATACTCTGAGAGTAAGGTTGCAGTTCGCTGTCATCATTGTCATCGTAGCTGCTGCCTGTCGACATGATTGGAGATGGGGGTGGGTTCATGGTCTTGAGCCTTTCTTTAGTTATTAGGCTTTGAAATTGTTCTTGCAGGATAATAAAGCTTCTGAGCGGGAGGGTCCTCAACTGGGTAGCCATGTGTTGAGCAAACGCATCATACTCATCTTGCTTTTTACTTGCAGAAGCTGTACTTTTTGGTCGGTTTTCTGCTATCTTTTGTAGTTTTGCAATTGATTGCTCGACTTTGGCCAACTTACTGACTCGTCGTTTTTTAATATTATGTGGAGGAACAAAAGTTGTTTTTTCAACAGACTGATCTGTATTTTCATCCAGCTGGCTCTCGATTTGAGTGTTATCAGTCTCTTCCACCTCCACTAATGTTTCCTCTATGAAGTCCTGGTCCGTAGTGTTATCACAATCAGCCTGCAACATAAAAGGCTATCACTATTAGTGTCAATGTTATTTATGTACACTATCTAATACAAATGTTGTTTTTAGGTACCAAGCACTACACGTGAATGGGAAAACATACAAAGAAGCTTCAATGTAAAATGGAATTTTCCATCATGCTGTGGAGCCCTCGATGGGAAGCATGTCGCGATAAAAAGACCACCTGGATCTAGCTCTGAGTTCTTCAACTACAAAGGAGGTTACAGCATAATTTTGCTGGCATTAGTAGATGCAGATTACCGTTTTTTGTACATCGATGTTGGATCAAACGGCAGAGCAAACGATAGCAGCGTCTACCGACTATCTTCACTAAAGAGAGCTATGGATTCAAATCAGCTTAATTGGCCGAATGACTATGTAATAGTAGCAGATGATGCCTTTCCACTGAGCATAAATGTGATGAAACCCTACTCTAAAAGGAACTTGACACTAGAAGAGCGTTTATTCAATTACCGCTTATCACGGGCTCGTAGGGTTGTTGAAAACGCGTTCGGTATTTTGGCATCACGGTTCAGAATATTTGAGAAATCCATCGATCTCAACCTTCCAACAGTAGACTTGATTGTTCAGTGCACATGCATACTTCACAATTGGTTCCGCACTACATCGTCCACAACTTATTTGGAAAAAGGAAGCGTCGATTTTGAGGATACAGAAACGGGGGTCATTCACCCTGGAAGATGGCGGTCAACCCCCACTTCTTTGCCGTCCTTGACCGTTGACCGCTCAACAAACCCTTCCTCTAAAAGTGCGTCTGATAAAAGAGACAAGTTTGCTACCTACTTCATAGGTCCTGGTTCCGTCCCCTGGCAAAAACAATCGATTGGATTTGAATAGTTGAAAAAAGAAGACAATCATGAGTTTCTTGTAAACATATTGATTTCTTAGTGTTTCATTAAAATATGTACCGTTGTGCATTTGTAGTAAATTAATAAAATATATTATTACCTTGTACTTTGTTTGAAGTTGTTATTGACGATGGAAGCTTTGAAAGGATGATAGGATTTCGGACATTTGCCATCGTTATTTGTTACAATAAAAATAGAAGTACGTTTTGAGGATTGACATCTATCCTCTTCTTCAGGTATAACTAAATTAAATTAAGTTACAACATTTGGCAACGGATTTCCAATAGAAGTTTAAAAGTATAAAATAAGTCATACATACCAGAAGACTGCTTGTGTACACTACACGCACGTTACGCGCACAAACCACGGACACGAGAGCAAGCACGAGTATTTTATACTCTTATTTCTAGTGGCAACCCGTTGCCAAATGTCGTAGCTTAATGTAATTTAGTTCTAATCACCTGAAGAAGAGGATAGATTTCAATCCTCGAAACGTAGTGTTATTTTTTATTGTAATATATAACGATGGCAAATGTCAAACATCCTATCATCCTTTCATTACCTTGTACATTTTTGTAGTTTTCCTTGATAACAAAAAACGCAACGTTGGAGGGGACTCAACATTACAATATTATTAATAATTATAAACTTAAATCTTCTTAGCATGAAATCTAAAAACAAATATTAACTGTTATACAGTTAAAAAATAATGTATATAATTTTTGTTTCCATTGAGGGTATTCAAATTTCCCTAATGGGCCCCCTTCTGATACGCTACGACTATGCTTGTAAATAATAGGTTCATATAATAAAAAATAATTGAACTTACCTGCTTCGCCAGGTTTGATTTTGAAGGGCGTGTTAAAGCCACAACTCTCAAAAAAGAGTCAGCAAGAGTGTACCAGGTAAGTCTTGGTACATACAGGTCATCCGTACCTTTGCCACTTGATTTAGATTCCTCAACTTTGACACGTTCTTGTCTGTACGTTGTTTTTATCACTTTAATTTTGTTCCGTAAAAAACAAATATCCGGTACTTGTATTCCTTGTTTCTGAATGTCGGTCATTAACCTATGCATAGCAGATTCACGCTTTTGTTTGTCAACGTATTCACGATGACGACAGTTCCATAGCAGCTCGTAGCTCTGAAAAACCTCCAAAAACTTTGAAATTTCATCACTATTCCACTTAATTGCACTTTTCTTCTTCTCTGCAACGCAATTTCCTGACATTTTCACAACGTACTACACCACAACAACATATCACAATGCGATCCGTTCCTTTACTTGCCACTGCTCTACTGGCGGTAAGTATGGGGAAGTGCTTGTTTTGACAGGAAAGTACTGGCCGCCAGTGGTCACGTGATCGCCCACGTGACCCGCTACTTGCCGTGGAGTGGCCAGTAAAAAACAAACAGGTTTGTTTTTACTGGCAGCAAGTAATTACTTACCGCTGGAGTGGAAAGGACCCCTTTAGACAGGGGAAGTAAGCGGTAAGTTGAAGAGGCAGTAACTGGCCGCCAGTAACTTGCTGTCTCTACTTTCCCCGTCTATAAGCCGCTTTAGTCACACTCGATTTGTAACATTGCCTATTGTGCACGACCTTGAAGACCATACTTAATTAATACATGGAAAACACAAACAAAAAGTAATAATTGTTACACGTAAAACATGTAAAGTCAAATTACAAAGTGTCTGAAAGTGCTGTTTTCTAATATGTTTCATACTAGAATATGAAAAGACAAAAAAACTATTTTTCTATATGAATCTTAAAATAATTGATAACAATTTAAAACTTGAATTTTAGTTAAGCATAGTAAAAACGTAATTTTAATTAACTATTGACTTAATAAAAATATAATTTCAGTTGAATTATACTTCATTAATTGCAAACTTAGTTTAACATGCTCAATATTCAAAATAATAACATTAATATAAAATTTAAAAATAATATGCCTCACAAAAACTTACATAAAGCAAACAAAACTTAATGAATCGTCCATCAGCTTGATGAATTGAATAAAATACTATTTTTAAAGATTGTAGTGCGAAAGAGTATTCTAAAAGACAGCTGGGCAGAAGGATAATGGATATTCACAATCTTACAAAATTGCTTGAATATTTCTAATTTCATGGAATCAGAGACTGTGTTACAAGGTTAATTAATTTACATTTTCAGTTACAGTTTCAGTTTTAACCTGTTGAATGTTGCAGGAGGCATTCAATGTCATCACTCGCTATGAGCTGCCTGTTGACAGAGAGGATTTAGAATTGGTATGTTATTTGTCAATTTTACTTTTAATGATCTTTGTATCTATTGTTCTCTAGCATTCTTTATTCATTTCAACCTTATTTTCAGTTGCATTTGATAAACAAATATTTTGTCCTTTCTATCTATACAATCTCAACAGTGAAGAAAGTATTTTTTCTGTAAAAAATTGTTTACTAGTTTTTCTTTTAATGTTGGGTTTCTAATACCAAATAAATGCTTTTTGAAAACAAGTGTGTATGTACTGAATTTTCTCAAATCTGCCATATATAGTCTGATAAAACCAAATCAAGTTTGATTTTATGGTTTTATACCAATAACAACCATTTTTTTTTGTCAACAATGAAAATTTAAAAAAATTGCTTCAACGAATTTTATAATATTTTAAAACTTTTTAGTCCATCAGGTGCATATCAAAATGAAGCAAACTGAATCTCTCAAAAATTCTAATTCAACAGTTTTGAAGTATTTAGTTTAAATTTATTAAAACCATGCTATATATGATCCATTTAAATATTTTAAATTGTAACAACATTTGTACGGTATGTGAGTCTAAATTACTGATATTTATGAATAACGTTTTTATTTTATTTTTATGACTAAAACTACAATTAATTATGAATTTTACAAACAAATATAGTTTAGATTAAAGAAATCATTTTTCTCATCAGAAAATACAATTTTAATTAACTTTTTATGTTTTATGACATAATATTTAATTAACAAAATTGGACAAAGAGTATTTTCTTAAGCCTTATCAATTTGATAACAGATTTTAGGTCAAATTTATCAATACTATCTAAGAAATGTTTCCACTGTTATAATAATTTTATTTTCATAAATTATGATATATACTTTGAAATGTTGTTGGTAAAAACCACTAATTTTGAAAAGATATCATTCATAAGTGATACAGTTTTTAATATATATACATAAAATTAATATATATATATATATATATATATATATATATATATATATATATATATATATATATATATATATATATATACAGGGTGAGTGGCTCTTGGTGTGACAAAATTTTTTGGGTTATAATGCAATGTAAACGTGATACAATGGCGGTTATAAAAAAGTCTAACTCAAAAAATTAGGTCTGAAATGAATTATTTTCAGTTTTTCGAAAAAGCCCGTGTTTTTTTACGTAAATCTGATATTTCTCAGCAACGTATAGACATATGTGAGCAAACTACATCATTTTTAGATTCTCCGTTAAATTTACAATTTGAAAAAGTTATCGGTTCAAACGGTAAGAAAAGAAAATTAAGCTTCAGGTCGATTCAAATGGCAAACTTGATAAGTTTCAAAAAAACTGAAATATCATTGAACCCCATATTTTTACCACACCCTGTACACAAGAATGTGTCAAGTGATATTAAAAACTTTGCTATTTAATGGGCTTTAATATTATATGCCATATGACCAACTATTTAGGTGTTTTGCCATTAAAAAAATCATTGTAGGTTAAAAGTTAACACTGGGTAGTCATAGGACGGTATAATAAACATAATGTTTTGAGCATTAGTAAAGATATTTAGTAATGGAACTTTAATCAATTATCAATAAGGTAAATGAAAATTAGAATACCTCATGAACACAAAACATTAAAAGTAAAATCATTGCACTTCATTCTCAAAATGGCGACCTTCTTTTCTCACACAATCTCTTGCTCGCTTTCTCATTGCTCCTACTGTAATTTTAAAAGACAGTTTTTCCCGAAGCTTTTGAGATGCCAGACCGATTCTGCGTCGTAATTCTTCTTCTGAGTTTACTGGGGTGGAATAAACTTCCTGCTTAAAAAAACCCACAAAAAAAAGTCCATAGGTGTAAGGTTGGGAGATCATGCAGGCCATGCGACAGTTCCCCCACGTCCAATCCACTCGGGATAGTTTTCAGTCAGCCATTGACGTACTGTTGCATTAAAATGTGGAGGGGCTCCATCCTGCTGGAATAAAAGCTTGTCTCTTTCAACATTGTTCAAACCATCTAAAAGGTTAGGTAGGTCGTGTTGCAAAAAATCTAAGTAGTTTGTTTCATTTACAGTGCCATCAAATAAGTGAGGCCCAATCAATTGGTCGCCTAAGGCTCCACACCAAACATTAATACTAAAACGTGTTTGAAAGGATTGTTCCCTTGTCCGGTGTGGGTTTTGTTGATTCCAGTGGTGCATATTATGACAATTGGAAATTCCTGCTCTTGTAAATAATGACTCATCAGTCCAAAGGATTTTTCGAAAAAAATATGCTGCTCTATGTCTCTGTTTAGCAACCAACGACAGATTTGTACTCTATGAGCATAATCAGTTGCTTTAAGACCTTGAACAGGCGTAAAATGGTATGGATGGAACTTATTCTTATGCAAAATGTCCAAAACCTTTCATAGTGATACACCTACGTCTCTAGCAAGTTGTATACTACCAACTTCTGGATCATTCCTAACTGAATTTAGAACTACTTCATCTAATCCTACATCATGAACAATGTGTCCTACTTCGTTAGGTCTTTTGTTAAATGTACCTCCCTCCACAAGACGTTGATGGAGTCTTGAGAACACAGAATGACTGGGAAGTCGGCGATCAGGGTAGCGAGCTTGATACTCTCTTTGGGCAGCACGCGCATTTCCATCACAAAACCCGTAAATAAAGTGCATATCTGCGTATTCTCGAGTAGTGAACTCCATGGCAGCGTACACTTGACTAAATTCAGCAAAAAAATAGTTTATTGGAGGTAGAAGTAATTCATATAGACACTGGTCTTACAAAACAAGATAAGGAATGAATGTACAATACTGGTGAAAGTGATAAGATAAGGAATTAAAACATTGATAAAGGATGTGACCATTAATCCGTAACTAGCATCCACAAATTATTTTAACCTGCTTTACTTTTTTGTAGTCTTCAATTCCTTGTTTTATGAAGCAGTTTTATAAAACATAAAAATAAAGTAAAGTTGTTATTAAACTGTTTTAATATTTTTGTAGCTTGCATGTTTTTTAATATTCAAACCGATAAAAGTAGGTAACCAAATACTTAACTATGGTGATATATCATACCATTTTAAAGCCTATTAAATGGCAAAGTTTTTAATAACACTTGACACATTCTTGTGTACAGGGTGTGGCAAAAAGATGGGGTTCAATGATATTTCAGTTTTTCTGAAACTTAACAACTGTGCCATTTGAATCGACCTGAAGCTTAATTTTCTTTTCTTGCCGTTTGAACCGATAACTTTTTCAAATTGAAAATTTAACGGAGAATTTAAAAATGATGTATTTTGCTCACATATGTCTATACATTGCTGAGAAATATCAGATTTACGTAAAAAAACACGGGCTTTTTCGAAAAACTGAAAATAATTCATTTCAGACCTAATTTTTTGAGTCAGACTTTTTTATAACCGCCATTGTATCACATTTACATTGCATTATAACCCAAAAAATTTTGTCACGCCAAGAGCCACTCACCCTGTATATAAAATGAATGATATTTTTTTCAAAATTAATAACCAATACTGTAAATTAATAACCAGTTTTTAATTTTTTCTATTTTTGAAAAGTGGTGAGATGAACCTACATTTGTTACTGTAGATATGACTTTTTTTTAATTAACAAAAAACATATAATTTTTCTACTAAATATGCCCAAAATATACAAAAAGTTAGCATAGTATAGCTTAAAACAAAGCTATTACAAGCTATAAACCACCATAATAAACCATATCTATGATATATCACCAACTTTTAAAATGGCTAGATAGAAAAATATTTCTGACAGGTTTTATGACATCACTGTTGCCAAAACAGCAAAACAAATTTCACCATTGAAGTTAGAAATTCTTTTTGTTTAAAATGGTATAAAAATAGTGGTGGTAGTTTTGATTTATGTACTATATGAACTGTCAAAACATGTGAGTGTCAGTTCAACATTACAATATCGATTGCCACTCATTAATCGATTCAAATTGTCATTATAATGTCGTTTGCCAATTCTCAAAATTGTTGTTCAAAATCTTATGAACAAAAATAGGAAAAAGCAATATTAGAGATAAGTAAAATTATAATTTGAACACTTGGTTCAATTGATTAAGTATTCTCTTCAAAGATCTCTCGCAAACTATAAAAATTCTTCTGGCCAGGTGACTAATAATTCTGTTTTAAAAATTGCAATGTGAAAATGTTATCTCATTTGGCAGAGTTTAAAAGTTATGTACTAAAAGAGAGTTCTTGAAAATATATATAACAAATTCTGAGACTGACTATCTGTTGTCTATTTTGTATATGAACATGTGATCGAGAGGTATCAACAACACCAAAACGTGTATGGATACATATTAATCATATATTCAAATTGAGACTTCCATAACTCTTTCATCAAAAATATGGAATTAACAGTGTTTAATATTTAATATTGTTCTTATGGTACAAAACTTAAAATTGTTTTACTTCGGCTGGCTCTTAAGGTAAACAAATGTAGCATTCCATTAATAAGTAGTAAACTTGTGACTTCTAATTAAGACTCTCATATTTTTTGTAGAAAACAAAAGTAAATTTTTAATTATTTATTTAATTTGTGATATTTTAAAATTATCCTTCTAAAAACATGTTTTTATTAAAATTTATTTGTGCTTAATTTTATGTAAGTTTCGAATTATTAAACCTTGTAATATTTGTTAATTCCTTATCCGTATAATGATAATAGAATTAGTTTCTTAATGGTTTGGTGACATACAGGTGGATAACTTGCGCTACTCATGGCAGCGGCTTCTAGGTCAAGCCATGGATGTGAACGTGTTGTTGCTAACAATGCAACCTCACTTTGAGGAGGACTTGCGGCGGAACCTGGACCGGTTCAGGCAGGATAACATCGAGTATTGTCATGAGTACAGGACCAGCGGACCCATGATGCCAGGACTCACTCCTCGTGAGGCTTCAGACAGGCTCATACTCTTCCAGGTTATATTCAATATTGAATGAATTAGTGAATGATCAATAAAATCAATATTGACAAGTACCTTAAACACAATATTACAAGTTCTATCCCACATATGGATGGGCTACCCATTGACCTTTTGATCCAAAAATCAATAAGGTTCTTTCTTGGATCAAGAGGAACCTACTTTCCAAGTTGCAAGGCTCTAGGACCTCTCTATCAAGAGCTATCGTACAGAAGGACAGATAGGCAGTTACAATTGTAAGAAGGACCTGTTGGGTCCTTAATAATAGTAGAGTATTCTACTAACATGTGGGTCTTCATATCTCTGATTGGTTAATAATGGTCCAGATTAACAAATATGGTTACAAATGGTGACGACTAAACAACTTTCATTGTTCAGGATTCCTTTCTGGCCCCTTTTAATGTTGTTAGGAACGTTCAGAAGAAGTCTTTAGTTTAATAAAGATTTGGTAACCGTGCTAAAATAGATATATCTGCTTCTTGCCAAAGATTAACTGCATAAACTAGCCCAAGGCTTTGACTGGTAAGTTGCTGTGATAAAATTGAGCTGTTTTCTGAAAAGATTGATCATTCTTGTGCAGAGTTACTTAATCTCATTTTGGAATTTCGTTTAAAATCCTGACTATAAGTCAAAGATCTTATTCATTACTTTAAGCCGACATTAGTAAAAAATAAAGGACAAGTCAACCATTTTGCAGATTGATAAAAAATAAAAACAGAAGAGCCTGAATTGTTTGCTCTCCATCCATGGGTGGATAGAATCATGCTTAGAGCTCCAGAGATATTAGTGTCTGCAATATCGCAGCTATTTTCCTTCAGTCATTTAAAAAAAGTTCATTCCCCTAGTAAATATGTTGAAATGGAAAAAATGAAATGAAATGAAGTATGCCTTTATTCAAGAGGCGGAGTTAGGGCTATTTAGCCCTCTCTACCACTCAACCTCACATAATATACAGATATATATATATATATACATTTAATGACCTTAAAACTATAACAAATTACATTAATTATTGTTGACTATTGAATTAAGGATTTCTGGAACAACTGTAAAATTAAACATTTGTATTCCGAATATAAATCGGATAGCTTATCATTAGGTTAGATATCATTGAAAGCTGGCCTTTGCTTATAAAATAGTAAGAATAATTATTATAATCTTTTAAAGATCAATACACACATTTGGTAGTAAACAGTCATGTTTTGCACATGACTTTGGTGCTGCCCGTACTTATTTCATAGGCTTCTTCAATCTAAAATTGTTATTGTGAAAGTTTTCTCTAGAAGCAGATAGGATTTAGACTAAATGATTTTTAACTTACAATAATACAGGCAATCGGCCACACACAATGTCCGTTAAATGTTCTTCATCACAGCTTTACTATCACTGTGATAGTAGAAAAACTACATTTCATTTGTTCCAATATTACAACTGCTACTTTTTCTGAACACCTTAGAAATATCCTGTGATCTAATATAATTTAATTGCAATGTTTATAGAACCGGTTTGATGGGATGTGGCGCAAGCTTCAGACCTATCAGAGTGGGGAGGAGCTGTTTGGTCTCCCACAAACTGACTATCCAGAGTTGGCTCAGATTCGCAAGGAGCTCAACTTGCTGCAGAAACTCTACAAGTTGTACAATGATGTGATAGACAGAGTCAGTGGCTACTATGATATCCCCTGGGGTGAGGTCAACATAGAGGAGATCAACAATGAACTCATGGAGTTCCAGAACCGGTGCCGTAAACTACCAAAGGGTCTCAAGGTAAGACACATCTTGGCAAGTAAGTTATTTCCCCACAGAAACCATTCAGTACTTCTCCAGTTTAACTTATTTAGGAGTATTCAAAATAATGCTGTTATGTATAAAACAACATGAAAGTACCTAAACTAAATCTTCGACCAAGAAAGATTTAAAACTGACACTGATGATTTTCCTCAATTAAAATGCCAACACGGAACAGTTTTTTATAGGTAGTGATATATTTACTTTTTCAACGATACTTATTTTGATGTTTCTATTCTACATTGATATATTAAGATCCAGTTATATGAAGTATTCTTGTCAAAAATCTATGATCAAGTAGGAGGATGGTTAAAAGGAATGAATTTGCTCTCTCAGTGTTGAAAAGTTTATGGCATTACAGCATGCCAGTTGCGACCTGAGAAGGACCCACTGTGAATAGATGATATCAGCAATTATCTCTTGAATAGATGGGTCCAGATACTTCCTTCCTTTTCAATGAGGACAGAGATCTCTCATGTCTCTACAATCCAGTTTATGCTTTCCTCTATAAAATGTAAATAGTTGCAGCTCAAAAGATACACCTGTTGTTTATTCCTTCTGACAATAAAATTGAAATTATGTTTATATGTATAATTTTCTGTGTCATTTAATAGTACAAGTTTTTGTTTATAAATATTTGACAAAATGACTTTTAGGTAAGTCTAATTTCTGCAATGTTAAACCCATTAATTGCAGTGGACAGTCACTTCTATGATCTTGGTTAATCCTAAAATCAGTACATGAATCATGTCATAATGAAAGTGTTCAAACTTACTCTGTAGCTAGATACGTATCATATTTTAACTCATTGTCTATGGTGGACACAACTTATTACTGTATTAGCTGTCCTAAATTTCGGTACATGACTTGTGTCATAGTGAAGGTGTTCTGAGAAGTATTACTGAGTTGAGGTTGAGAGTAAGGAAAATAAAAATATGTCTTGGTATACTTTGAACTATTATTTAATAAATCTGTATAAATCTAAAATTATATAATTCTGCCTCTGATCAGAGTAGGGGTAAAGGTGATGAAAAGGTACCATTGCTATTTAATTATATTCTTCAATCCATTTTAGTATATGTCTATCTGGAGTGCTCTCTCTTTTTTCATTTATAGGTTTCCTAAGACTTGATTATGTGAAAGAATAAAATGATGTAAGACCAAAAAAAAAAAAACAAACATAAATCTATTATATTGTATGTTTTAGGAATGGCCAGCATTCCATGCTTTGAAGCGCACAATAGATGACTTCAATGACATGTGTCCATTGTTGGAACTGATGGCCAACAAGGCAATGAAACCTCGGCATTGGCAGCGCATCATGGAGGTCACAAACTACAACTTCGAGTTAGACAGTGAGGGATTCTGCCTCAAGAATATCCTTGAAGCACCTCTCCTCAAGTGCAAGGAGGATATTGAGGTAGGTTGATGAATGCTTATCTCTCGTGCAAGTACAGTGTTAAATACATATAGGTCAGATTTAACAATAATATATGGCTTGCAGGACATATGTATATCAGCGATGAAAGAGAAAGACATTGAAGCCAAGTTGAGGCAGGTGACTAATGAGTGGTCAGTCCATGAGTTGACCTTCATGTCCTTCAACAACCGTGGAGAATTGTTGCTGAGAGGAGATACAACAGCTGAGACTATTGGCCAGCTGGAAGACAGCCTCATGGTGCTTGGATCTCTACTTTCCAACCGGTCAGTTCAAATCTTCTGAGCAGAAAATACTAACATTTTCTATACACATTAGGGTGGGCTGAAAAAAAAAATTATTTTTTTTTTCAAGTGCTATACCGCGGAAAACTTGCATATATACTTCATAAATAAAATGCAACTGGGAAAAAAATTATTTTTTCAATATCACGGTAGCGCAATGCAATTAAAATAGTTCGTTTTTTGAAAAAAACTTGGATTTTTATAATTTTTTCTCCGGTGTAAAAACTTTAAATAATCAATCGCTATAGTGAAAAAACTGTATAATTTGACTTAGAAAACAGAAATACACAATGAACCAGTTAAAAAAACAATGTTTACGGTAGCGCAAACAGCTTTAAATAACGGATAATTACGCTAAAAGGCGCAGTTTACAACACTACCGTCCCGCGCGGAATGATTCGTTTTGTATGTGACTGTACCGTGTCCCCCACCACTCGTACCCAACCCACAATTCCTTGCGTTGTGTACGCTTGCTTCGCCATTTTGTGAGCTCGCGTCAGTGACTCGGCAGCTTTTGTCAGTGTCAAAGCTTCTTTTGTGTTACTTAGTTGAGTGTGTGTTGAGTGTCATGGCTTTGTCCAAGAAAATTACGCGTAGTGAGTTTTATTGTCCGATATTCGGTTACCCAAAGGAACTACCTGTAAGTAAACTGCCTTCCTATGAAGACGTTTTAAAGTGCTTCTTTCTTGAACATTACAATTTAGCTGTGGAAACCAACAACAAATTGTTGAACAACAACAGTTTTTCACAAATTTCTAATATTGTTGCACCGAAAGTTAAGCAATTATTTGATAAATCCTCAATACCAACAGTCTCCCTTTACAGAATTGTTCAAATGATCAATGCCTACAATAACAGTTACAGAGGTCTTATGAAGTCCTACAAACGAGATAAGGAAAAAGACTCGTTCAAAAAAAAAGTTGAAGAATTCAAGCAAAAGTCTTTGCGACTGTTTGATATCTCCGCATGCAAATGCACAATAACATTAGATTGCAATTGCCGAAAGGCCGTTGACTTGTGTGAGTGTCCGGTATCGATTGTTTGTACATGTGAGAAGTCAAAAAAAGTACCAGTCATTGAACTTAAGTTTTTGTACCTTCAAAGAAAACATAGTTTAGGCAAAATTGGTAACGTAGATGTGAAGGAGTCAAAAAAAATTATTCAAAGACAAAAAAGAAAAAACACTGAGTACAGCAGATGTCAGTCGAACGTTGACTCATTGTCACAGCCATCGTGCTCAAAAACTATGGAACCTACACAAATAGAAGACTTTGACTCAACTGAAATAAATAGAAATGAGGATAGTAGCGATGAAGAGTTTCAACCTGTTGTAAAGACACCATGGCAGATGCGAGTTAAATTGACTAATACTGCGCTAACAAGTGATCGTTTTGGAGTTTCTGATAGAGCAACAGCTGCTATTGCTTCTAGCCTTTTGCAAGATTTTGGTATTATAACTGAAACTGAACATTCTAATGTTATTGATAAAAATAAAATCCGAAGGGGGAAAAAGGTTATCCGCACAGAACTGCAGGTGCAGAATCAGGCTGAGCTCAACACATTTCAAGGATTGTATTTTGATGGAAGGAAAGATGACACTATTGTGATTGAAAAGGTAAATTCAAAGCATTTTCGGAGAGTGATTAAGGAAGAACATTATTCTATCATTCAAGAACCTGGATCTGTATATGTTGGTCATGTGACACCTTGTTCTGGATCTGCTCAAAACATTGCCGACAGTATAATTTCTTATTTAAAAAAAACTGGACTTTCCCTTGATGATTTAGACGTCATTGGATGTGACGGCACCGTTACAAATACAGGGTGGAAAGGGGGCGTAATTCGAACAATTGAAGAAAAAGTGAAAAGGCCAATGCAGTGGGCAGTTTGTCTCTTGCACTTCAACGAATTACCACTCCGACACTTGTTCCAGTTTTTGGATGGAGACACTACAGGGCCTACAACATTTAAAGGACCTATCGGAACAGAGCTCAATAACTGCGAAAAACTCCCCTTGGTGAAATTTGCTAGTGTGGAGTGTGAAATTCCAGATATTGACCGAAGCATATTGAGCAAGGACCAACAGTATTTACTGGACATAAGTTCTGCTGTACAATCAGGAATCTGTCCTATAGATTTATCTCACCGTGAACCTGGCCCACTCTCTCACGCAAGATGGCTAACAATGGCTAACAGGATTCTAAGATTGTATGTGAGTGTTGAATATCCATCAGACGAACATAAAATCGTAGTTCATTTTATTCTGAAGTCATACATGCCTGTTTGGTTCAATATCAAAAAAAGCAAGTACTTAACTGATGGACCAGAACACATATTTCAAACTGTAAAATCCTCAAGATTCCTGCCTGAAAATCTGCTTCAAGTAATTGACCCCGTTATTGAAAGGAACGCTTACTTTGCCCACCCAGAAAACTTGATGTTGAGTATGATAGTAGATAAAAGAACTCACATAAGAGAATTGGGTTTGAGACGAATCATAAAGGCCAGGACATCAGCACCCAAAAGAAAGTCAATTAGAGCTTTCCATCCACCCAAATTAAATTTTCAAGCCACAGAGTACAGTGAACTGATTGACTGGACTGCCACCACATTGTCACCACCACCATTACTAAGAAGAATCAGCAACGAAGAAATTCGTGCAAAAATCTTGACTGGGGACACCGCAGCTGAATGGAGATTCGACAAATTTCCTTGTCATACGCAAGCGGTTGAACGATGCATCAAACTTGTAACCATCGCTTCACAAAAAGTAGTTGGTTTTGAAGCAAGAGATGGGCTCATCCGAACTACACTACAGTCAAGAGCAGCTATGCCATGCTTTGAAAGCAAATCAGCCTTCAAACTTCCTAAACAAGAATGATTATGGACTTGTGATGAAATATATCCTACAAATCAAAATTCCTTTTTGAATTTTCAATAACAATTTTCATGAAAAATGTGTAATGCTATGATTAAGTTGATGCTAATAAACTATGTTAAAAGGAATTTGAATTATTAATTTGCAGTCCCCACACTTTAAACAACAAATAAATTAAAACAAAACTTTTTATTAAAAGGCATTGTGAGTAAACTGTCGCAGGACGGCAGTGTTGTAAACTGCGCCTTTTAGCGTAATTATCCGTTATTTAAAGCTGTTTGCACTACCGTAAACATTGTTTTTTTAACTGGTTCATTGTGTATTTCTGTTTTCTAAGTCAAATTATACAGTTTTTTCACTATAGCGATTGATTATTTAAAGTTTTTACACCGGAGAAAAAATTATAAAAATCCAAGTTTTTTTCAAAAAACGAACTATTTTAATTGCATTGCGCTACCGTGATATTGAAAAAATAATTTTTTTCCCAGTTGCATTTTATTTATGAAGTATATATGCAAGTTTTCCGCGGTATAGCACTTGAAAAAAAAAATAATTTTTTTTTTCAGCCCACCCTAATACACATACAATGACTACATAACTATCTGAAACAGTATTATACAGGGTTATCATAAAAGAATGGTGTGGATTCGAACATGGTTTAAAGAAAATCTGAATTATTTACAGTTAATGTTGTTTATTCATCTAATTTTTTATCTCAAACAGTTTTTTTACATAATTAATACATTTCAATATGTGCGTCCTTAGTCCCTCAACAAATAGCCAAACAATACTTAATTTCTCTCCAAACATTCATTAACATTTCTTCGGTCATGGTTGTCATTGCTTCATTAATCTTGTGGTTCAGGTCGAGAATATTTTGTGAATAAACAATGCTTTTGATGTATCAAGAAAAATCACAAGGTGTCAGGTCTGAACTCCTTGGAGGCTACAGCACAGGTCCTTGCCGGCCTATCCACCAATCTCCGAATCTTTCATTCAAGTGTCCGTGACCAATGCACTGAAGTGTGAGGAAGCACCATCTTATTGGGAATGAAGTTGATGAATGTTTCCGAGTTCTAGATGAGGAAAGCAATAATTAGTTAACATTTAAAGACACACAACTGCATTAATTGTTTTTTCAGCAAAGCAGAAAGGCCCTATTACACGATTTTTCATCACACCATACCAAACATTAAATTTAGGCGAATCACGTTGTTTCCTAACAGTTATGTGTAGGTTTCTAGAGCCCCCATATTCGTGAATTGTGTCTGTTAACACATCCATTCATATGGAAAGTAGCTTCATCTGTAAAAATTATATCATATAAAAATGATTCGTTTTAACTTATTCTGTCTAACATTTCAACAGCGAAATTGTAATGGTTTACACAATCATTGGGTTTCAATTCCTGCAGTATCTGGATTTTATAAGCGTGTAATTTGAGTTTTTATATAAAACATTGTGAACTGTTGTTTCTGGAATACCTAATTCAATGCTTTGATAAGGGATGGACTTCCCAGAACTTCTAATTGCCAAATTATAATTAGTTCAACCATACCGTCTGGTAGACCTGGTCTGCCAGTTGATTTCTGTTTCTTAACTGATCCAATTTCTTCGAATTGTTTAAACCAACGTGCTATGTTATTTTTGTACGGTGTATCTCTTCCAAATTCACATCGGAATGCATGTGAAATAAAATTATGGATTTAAATTCAGCCAACAATAAAACCCACTTTGCTTTATCTTTATCCGATAACATAGTAACACACTAAATTCACCGCAACATCAATACAAGAACTGATCTAGAGGTTAGAACAGCTTATAAACAAACTTTTGGGTTGGAGGTTTTTAGAGATACCAATATGACATCTAGAAATTTCCCTACTATCTTCCTACGAATTACTGAAACTGCACCATTCTTTTATGATAACCCTGTATATAATTTTCATTTAATTAAAACAAATATTCTTTTACTATTTTAGGTCTTGTGTGGTTCTTGTGCCCTTACTCCTATAAACACGTAAAGGAGTGACGTTCCACAACTTAGTTACTTTCCTAAGAGTTAATAATTTAATTTTTGAGAAATAATGTGTAAAGACATCTTGACACTTATTAAAAAAAATACTTTATGAAATTAATGCTGTATTCTCAGGTACAATGCTCCATTCCGCAAACAGATCCAGCAGTGGATGTTTGATCTTGGCAACACAAACGAGATACTTGAAAGGTGGCTGTTGGTGCAGAACATGTGGGTCTATCTGGAAGCAGTGTTTGTGGGAGGTGACATTGCTAAACAACTTCCTAAAGAAGCCAAAAGGTAAATTGTTTACTTTAAAATGTTGCCTTTTAATTTGACTAATAACAGTTATGATCCATTTGTTTAAAGTTTTTTTTATAATTGAGTGAGGGAGGATTTGTTGAAGGTAACAGGATTTTTCAATAACAGAAGTTAGAAATCACAACAAACATGTTCTGTGTTAACTCCATATAGTTACAGTTAAGATGATTTGCTTGAACTAGAAAATATTGATATTCTCTTCTTGTCAACAGATTCAGCAAGATTGACAAGTCCTGGCAGAAGATCATGCAACGTGCCCATGAGACTCCTGGAGTAGTGTCCTGTTGTGTGGGTGATGACATGCTGAAACAGCTGTTACCTCATTTGCAAGAACAGCTGGAGCTGTGTCAAAAGTCTCTCAGCGGGTTAGATGTTGACATTTGTACCTTTTGTATTTTTGTTATCTTTAAGAAGATTTAAATCTACCTTACTGATTTAATTTTGATTTCATACAAATGACATCTGTGTTTACAGGTATTTGGAGAAGAAGAGGATGATGTTCCCAAGATTTTTCTTCGTCTCAGATCCTGCCCTTTTGGAGATCCTGGGCCAGGCCTCTGACTCCCACACCATCCAGAATCATCTGCTCTCAATATTTGACAATACCAGGTCTGTAAAGTTCCATGACATTGAGTACAACAAGATGACTGCCATCATTTCCTCCGAGGGAGAATCCATTCAGGTAGAATATTTTGTTTACTTTAAACTGTGTGCTACAATAAATCTGTTGTTTGGCATGCTAATATTGTAGAGATGAAGAAGAATTTATTGAGTTTTCAAAGGGAAAATATGCAAATTAATAAACAAAAGTATACAGTATTACTTTGAATCAGAAGTTTAAGGAACGATTTTGGATAGAGTGATTCAATGTTATGCGTAATAAACCTGGTAATAATCAAAGCAATTCAAATGGTACAGATAAATTCTTTAGCTGTTCTGGTATGATATCCAAAAAGACCTTCTTCATTTATTTTCTATGTTAAATAAGGTTAAAAGAAGTCTGATATGCAAATTCACATAATATTGAAAAAATGAATTAATGTATGTAATTTTAAATATTTGGTTACTCAGTTGGAGAGAGCAGTGAGAGCTGAAGGAAGTGTGGAGACGTGGTTGACTTGTCTGCTGCAGACATCTCAGCAATCCCTTCATTCTATCATCCGTAACGCTTTTACACAAATTAACGATCCCAATTTCAACTTACTCGGCTTCCTTGACAAGATGCCAGCACAGGTATGCTATCTTAGACTTTAAAATTTTCTCAAAGAATTTAGTCTGATATTAAGTATTTCATGAGCAAAGCAGAAGACATATAAATGTTTCCTGTTCAGATTGGTATCCTGGGTATCCAGATGATCTGGACAAGAGATGCAGAATCAGCCCTGATGCAGGCTCGCTCTGACAAGAAGCTGATGGCAGAGACCAATAATAAGTTCCTGGAGCTTCTAAACACTCTAATAGACCAGACAACACGGGACCTCACTAAACTGGAGCGGATCAAGTTTGAGACCCTCATCACTATCCATGTTCACCAGCGTGACATCTTCGATATCCTTGTCAGTCCATAAGTAATACTACTTATTTTCCTTAGTTCCTAATTAAATTGCATGGATTGAAGAAGGTTAATCTGAAACGTATATCTCTCTTGCAATTCTTTCTGCAGCCAATAGATGAGCAATACATTCCTCAAATTGAGTACAATGGGAACTTTCTTTTAATGAATACATGGTGAAAATGTGGAGGAAATTAAACAAATTTAGCAGCAGAAGATGTCGTTTTGTGACATTTATTGAACTTGTAAAAGACTGGATCATCAGGTAATATGTCCCTAAAGTAAAGTAAAGTAAAGATGTCTTATTTTAGCAGGCAAAGTAGGGCTAAGAAGCTTTCTCTAACACAACCTGGAGATCGACAGCTTAAAGGTGACTTTCGAACCTCCACCAACAGGTGGGCTGCTTGCCAAGACAAGATCGCTTAGCGGTCAGCCATCTAAGCAGCAGCCATGTACGACATTGCTTGACCTGGTTATTTTGCAATAACTGTTGTAAAACGGGATCTGGTTCCTAGGAAGGAGAATGTGTATTTTTATTCATTCAAGATAAGTGGAAAAATTTAACTGGGTCTGCTTAGTCAGTTTTGTCAGCATTGGACAAAAACTCATTTAGTTTGAAAACAACTTTTTCATTCCTGAAAACAGATGATAGTGAGTTGGTATAAGATCTAGACAATATGAGTGATGTGGAAACATCTTCCATTTAAAAACGCCCAAGAGTTCTTAAGGGCAGTTATAGTTAGTGTTTGGTCATGCATTGTCTTGCAAAAACAAAATTTTTTAACTCTTTACTTATGCAGGCTAACTCTTCTTGTTTCCCAACTTTGACAATACCTATCAGAGTTTATTGTTGAGCCACATACAATAAAATCAACAAGTAGCATACCTTTCCAGTCCCAAATCAATGATCATTATCTTCCTTGCTGATATAATTAGCATGCATTTTCTTGGTTTACTTAAAAAATTTGTCTGCTCACACCTTAACAGTTCGGTCTCGCAGTTCACATATTTTAAACAAGTTTTTCTTCAAATAAGGTATTCAGAATTTAACTGGCATAGAATTTATATTCTAGTTTATGTACAACAACTTCATGCAACGAACTTTAAGAAATTTGATGGAAAAATACATCAAAGCTCCATTGTTGTGAATTAGAAATTTTCTGGAATCTTCTTATTGATTCTTGCTACTATTTGATAAGTCACAATGCTGAGTATTTTACTTTGTTCTTAAGACATTGAGCACATTTGTTCATTTATTTTCAAACCAAGTGCACAATTGGCACACACTATCTTTGGTGATTATCTTATTTCCATACACTTCAAACATTGACTGAAATAACTTTTTTAGTATATAATATAATACTTTTTCTAATGTCTACTATTTGCTAAGTACGGTATATAGTATATACTTTTGAATCTGTTTCATTTTGGTCTCTTAGCTGCGAAATAGTTTTATATAAATAATTGTTGTAAAATTAGTGAAAGTATTATATTTTTAAACGTAGAAAATAATAACTGAGCAAAATAGTGAAACGATTAAATTGCAGTGTCGACTGAACGTGAAGTCAGCCAATGACTTTGAATGGCTGAAGCAGTGTCGTTTCTACTTCAAGGAGGACATGGACAAGACTTGGATTGCCATCACAGACGTCACTTTCACATACCAGAACGAGTATCTAGGTTGTACAGAGCGTCTGGTCATCACTCCACTCACTGACAGGTACATACCCTAGATCTGGCATTAAACTCAACATCAAAATGCTCAGCACCCTGCAAGACTTTTCTGAAATTATCTCCAAAAATATCATTCTTGTCATCATATACACTGGTGTTGCTTGTTGCAGAAGAAAACCATGTCTGAGCTCATTTTCATCCTTTTCATGCATTGGTCATTTTCAAGGTCAATTAAAACCAATCCAGAAACTCAGAGTACCCCCTTGGAGTCCTTAAGGACACTTGGTACAAGATGATGCTAACCATACCTAGCTCTCATGCAGGGGTGGAAAGAAATAACAAGAGAGCTTTATGTAGCCTTTAGCTAATTCACAACAAAATGAATTGTCCAGTAAATCTCCTCTAACTGATTTGGGTCAGCAAACCTGTATATAGGAAGAGATGCTGAAAACTAAGAAAGCAGAAAAAAGGTAATGTGACAATGGCAAGCTCAGACTGGTGAAACAAAATGCACAATAGGAGTTCCTTTGAAAACTTAAGAGGCACTCTGTTGAAGTAATGAGGAATGGGGTGCCGGGAAAGAGCAATGTCTGGGTGGTGATTTGTAGCGAATGAGACACTGCTCACCACCACTCTGCTCAAAGTGTTATAACCAAAGACTTATAAACCTTCAAGCATTAATTGTGTCCCACATTTTTAAACTTTTCTTCTGATATTAGTCAGTAGGCATATTAAAATTTTTGAATTATTTATTTAATTATACTATTATTATTATAATTTAAATCAAAGGGGCAGTATACTCTCTGCTAACTTAAAAGTAGCATATGTCCTACAATTTATAATTTTTCTTGTGTCCAGTCCAACATATATTGGATGAGTAGTTTATGAAACAGGTGCAATAAATGGTGCCTTTGTTTTAAAATAATGTATACATTCCTGAACATATTCTAAGAAATAAAAATGAGCTATTTCCTTTAAAATACTCATTCCCTGCCTGAACAAACGAATACTTGCAGGTGCTACATCACCCTGGCCCAGGCTCTAGCTATGAGTATGGGAGGGTCGCCCTGTGGTCCTGCAGGTACGGGCAAGACAGAGACAGTCAAGGACATGGGGAAGACTCTGGCCAAGTACGTAGTCGTCTTCAATTGCTCTGACCAGATGGACTATAGAGGTCTTGGCAGGATTTACAAGGGTCAGTGTTTATTTCTGGAGCATAAAAAATAATATATTTTAAAATATTAAAATTAGTTAAATAACAAAATATTAAAAACATTAAATAATAAAACTATTAAAATAATAATAGTATAATTTTAATATGAATATTAAGATACTCATTTAATTCAATAACTTTGATATTGTTTCATCTGTCATGGCATGTTGTCTTAAGTTTCTGTTTTATCCTCCTTTTTAATTGGTCTAATAAAACCTGATCATATGTGCAGTCTATGTGAGTAGTAAAGGAATATTCTTTGAAAATATTTGTATCAATAAACTGTAAGATATAAAACGTTTGAATAGTTATGTTCTAAGTTTAAAAATTTCTTCTGTAGACTTTTATAAATGAAAAAATAGAGCTTTAATTAGAATTATTTTTGAAAATAATTTGTTTTATGTAAGAAAAAACATAAAGATTATGCAACTTTAGTTATAAATAAGAAATTATACAATTAAATTTACTCTGCACATTTTAAAAGAAGATAATGCAAGCCTTTATATTCATTCATAATTTCAAACTACTTTAACATTGAAGATATTTTTTATCAATTGGAATACTCTAGTATTACATTAAGTTGTTTTAAGGCTAATGCAAATATCATTAATGTTTTGTAGTGTTATTTTTTTTAATAAAAAAATGTTTTTAAGTTTTCATTAGACAAGAGCTATCACTAATTATTAGATCTGTGTCCCAAACAAAAATACTACAGACTAGATTGTACAAGTTTTACTACAGCCTGCTACAGCCTCGTTTACTTCTGTCTTTTACAATTAGTGAGAAGTACAATAGTTGTTTGGTTCTAAAAATGTTTGCAAAACTAGAAATATAATTTACTGTGAAATTTTGTTTAGGCCTAGCACAGTCTGGATCATGGGGCTGTTTTGACGAGTTCAACCGTATAGAGTTGCCAGTGCTGTCAGTGGCGGCCCAGCAGGTTGCGGTGGTCTTGGCAGCCAAGAAAGAGAAGAAAAAGACCTTTGTGTTTACTGATGGTGATGCCATTGACATGTGCCCTGAATTTGGCATCTTCATTACCATGGTGAGTTCAATGTTGTACTTCAACAACACAAGTCTGATGATACAATGTTATCTTTTATTGATGGTAGTATTGGTAAGCAAATAATAGAAGAACACATTGTGTTCACTCATTGTGATACCATTGCATGTGACCTGAGTTCGGCATATTTAAATTTTAAATGATTTATTTGCACATAACAACCTCCAGGTATTAGTTCAAGACGTATTTCAAAACGGTTCAGGGTTACGCAAAGTAAAGAATGGCTAACACTCAACTAAAACAAGCTTTATCCCAACTATAAACAAAAAATTTAGCATTTACATCCAAGAGGCAATGCCCATCCCTTTGAGTTACTTTGCTTAACCCTGAACCATTTAGAAATACATCTTGTACTAATACTTGGACTATGTTCAAAAGCAGCAGCAATCCTCTACAATAACATCATGTTGGCATATTGGAACTTTGCGTGGGGGTTCACAGCACCTAATCTAATAGCACCTAATCTCACAGCACCTAAAATTTAACCGTCTAATAGCACCGATTCTCATAGCACCTAATATTATAGTACCTAATCTCACAGCACCTAAGGAAATGCCCGAGAGTCGCACGGCACCTAAAGATCGTGCTGGAGTTTTATAGCACCTAATATCACACCACCTAAAAGGGAGTGGTGGGGATCGCCGGAGGGGTAGGCCGCCACCACTATCCGTGGCCAGTGGGCGACCGTCCGTTGAGTCGCGTGGTTAGGGGAGAGCTCTGAGTTGGTTATTGACACGTGCTGTGCGGGTTGCATTAACGCGCTCGCCGGAAGAATTGAAGGCGGTGGACGTTTCGTTTAGGAATTTATATTATGACATTTATGTTATTTTTACCGGATCCCGGCGACCTCTCTCACACACACTAAACATCTCACTTAAAACGTCTACCACATTAAAATATACCCCTTTATTACATCTGAAAACGTTTGACGGCTTAGGTAGTATTAATCTATATATAGCGAAATTGAGATATTTTAGATATGTTTATTGATTGTGATAATCAAAAATATGAAGAAAAACACAGTTTTCTTTTAAATTTAAGCTTTCTTCAATTTAACTCCTCCTAATTCAAAAATAATTACAGTTAAAAATATAATATATAATTTGTTGTATGTCTCTTAAAGAACGACATACTGATAATTCAGAGTTCTAAGTTAATAATTAAAGGCGTAACAAGTTTTTTGGGAAACTCATTAGACTTGTATTTATTTATAAATCACGCAATGCTTATTACTAATAGTCTTTACTTATGAGTGAGGGTGCAGAACAAGCGAGGTACACAGTAACTGTGCCGGAACCTTACTACATTATGGCTTAATGAAACACACATACCAACTTGCCCCGTATGCCAAAATCACAAGATAAAATATCGACAGTTTTATTTTCACACAAACCACAACAGGAAAATGTTTAAATTAGGCTTGTATGATTCTGGTAAATATATTAATTTAAGGAAAGGCGATTAAATTATCCATTTACCCAAAACAAATATTTAATTAAACTTATATTTGTAAATTCACTAACAGATAATTTGAGGGAAATTAATATTCCTCAAAGCGAAGCGGCCGAATACCTTCCATAATCCTATCACCATCATCTTTGTTATCGGTGTTATATTTTCACTGTTTACCTCATGTTCACTGACACAGTCTTCCGACGAATTTCTGTCCCTCAGTCAAAATATTAGTAGTCTCTCTACAGCCTCCCCCAGCAATCATTCATTGGTTGAAGCGTTATCAATAACTATTTTTTTATTCTCTACAACTTTCATCCAACAATCAGGCGTAGTCTTTTCCAAAGCTTCTTTACAAATTTTGTGATATAATTAATAGTGAGCGACTTATTATTTTTGCGATATGTAAATTAATTTAAGCCCATATTAGTTCAATCGCGTGGAGCTTGACTGTCACTAGAAGTTCAATTTTTTCATGTCTGAACTAAAGTGACTCCTTTCTAGTAAACCATCCTGTAATTTCTGCCTTATATCTTTTGCTCATAGGTGCTTTAAATATTTATTTTGAATTATACAGTGTATTATACATAGCAATAACTACATCTTTCATTAATATAATCCACCCATAGGGGTAGAAATGGACTTGGAATTCTTAGAAGACCTTCCTTATGTCCTATGTACATAAAATGTGGCACACACATGCCTCATAACTTTCACAGAAAATCAATAGCGTCTTTATGAAGATTAACTACCATAGCGAATGAAATATAAAATTGCAAACCCTAGAAAAAGTATATTATTATTTTTCATCTTCCCGCTATCCGAAAAAAGTTTAAATTTCACACACACACACAGTTCTCGTCATATAAATTGGTTATACAACGTATGTTAAAGAACTTCCTAGATTACTCGTTTTCATGGAAGTAGTACCCGCTATAAAAAACTACGTTTTGCTTTGTAAACTTCCCTTCCTTACTTCCTTGTAAACTTCCTTTGTAAACTGGGGGAGCCCATTGTCTTGATAATGTTTTTTAGTCTGCCTAGATCAGGTTATTTCATGCAAAATCTTTATTTTTCTTTCTCGGATCGTAATGGGCTTATTTTAAATATTCAAAAGAATACTTTGTCTGAAACATCTAAAACCTTGCTAAATCCAAAAGTACAAGTGAAACATTTTCTTTTAATTTTTCCAGAATCCTCTATTGATGATCTGACAAACCATTTGTTTTCACATGATTGGAATGTCGTACTTAGTAATGGAAGAGTATTCTCTACCCAAAAACTCGTTCATGCATATTTCTCCATTTCAGTTCATAAATAAACATTTTACTCTACAGTTAAAAAACAACGTTCCACAGTTAGTGAGATTAAAGGTCGAAATCAAAATTATTGGTATAGTGGGGAACTGGACCAAATGAAAGAAATTTTTGTTTTTGGAGAAATCGACAAAACTTTCTACTAGTGACAGGCTTCATGTTAACTATTTAAATCTCTAGAAATGTTATTAAAAGTCCGTAGAAGATGCGAACTCACAATGTCGCAAAAATATAAAATAGCAGTAACCAATATAAGGCCTGGGGAGAGGTTTTTAACGCCAATATAAGGCGTTTTCGGTGCAGATAAACTAAAATACAAACATTTAGCATCTCAATCGACATTCTCAATTACTCCAGGTAACTTAAACCATTTGTTTTATCAATTCGGTTAACACCAAAGAAAGGGTAGTATCAAAAAGCCTCATGTTAATAGAATGAACTTAATAAGAAATTACCATATTTTGAAAGAAAAACATTTATCTTTGTAGAAGTCTCAATTGATGAGGTCATTAAAGCTGTCAAAAGAGTTAAAAACTCAGAAAGCAAAGACATTTATAACAAATCTAACAATATATTTTAACGAATTTACCATACGTTTTTGAACCCATTAACTATATGTATATCTGGCCCCCGATTCTTAAGAAAGGGTCTAGGAGTTTCCCTGAGAGCTATTGCCCAGTATAAATTTTACCTGTCCTGTAATAATAGAAACTGTTTTACATGATGAATCTTTTGCGTATCTGGAAAATAACATCAATCTAAATTTATTACAATAGAAGAGGTAAATACACCATTGATGCAGTTTATTCACTAATTAAGGAGGTCCTAAACACTTTTGAGATTAAAGCCTTTGCTCAGGTAACATATTTTGACTTGAGCAGGGCCTTAAAACTTAACTATTACGGTATTAATGGGAATCCGGCTTTAAAGAGTTCTTTAAAGACTATTTATCTAACCGCAGGCGAAAAGTTTGTTTCTATTAATGGAAATCGATCCAACAATTTGGTGATCGGGATTGTTGTACCTAAGGGTCAGTCCTGGGCCCTATTATGTTTTTATTATATATAAATTAATTTCCTACCGTTATTAGGTTAAAATCTCTTTTGCTAACGACACAACTCTTTAGAATATCCATACAAACTTTGACAAACTACAAGTTCTTGTCAGTGAATCAGTTGAGAAAGCCTCAGTGTGGTTTAAATCAAATGGATCTTTACTAAATGAAGCCAAAACTCAAAACATTTTGTTTGCTTTACGACAAACCCCCTACAATTGACACACCAAATTATTTCTTTTCTTGTGCTAAATTTCTAGGAATATTTTGGTAGAGTAATTTTTTTACTTAGACGTATTATAAATTGTGTTACTGAAAAATATTTTAAATCTGCATACTATGCATATTTTTAATCAATAACAAGGTATGGCCTAATATTATTGGGTAATAGCGCTAAAATTAATGAAATCATTATCCTGAAAAACAAAGCTATCAGAATAATAACAAAATCACAACCACTAGAACACTGTGAACCACTTTTTAATAAGCTTTGGTGGAAACTTTTATAAATTTATATATTTTTGACTCAGTATTGTATATTACAAAAAACATGTCATCATTAATTTTGAATAGCAACTTGCATAATTATAATAGCAGAAATGAATATAATATTGTTATTGAGCATTGCAGATTGAACAAGAAACAAAATAGGCATTTTATAATTACTCAGAAGACAAATTGCAATATTTGGTGTAATTTTTCACAAGGCACTCCTGCTGCGTGCCTCGTAACTGTGCAGTGTGCCTGATTCAAAGGTCTACACATGTGGTTTTTCCTTGTGCCAGTGCACTGAGTGCTGAGACACACTGCATGGTTGCCAGGTTAATCTCCAATGCCCGTTATGTAGGCAAGTGAGCCAGATAATAATTAGAGTTTATTTCTGATAATTATAATTTTTTATATACAATAAAAAACCGAGATTGAAAGCCTATTTTTGTTCTATATTATAAAATTTTATTTCTTTCCTATGTAATACATCCTGTATAAATAGATTACAATGAAATGGATATGTTATTAATAGTATCATATGGAACATTTTAAGAGGTATTGAGATTGCGTCCTAAACAATTAATAACTTTGATCCTCAAAAATCAGGAAGATTAATTTTAACAACAATCAGTCTACAAGTAGACTGCGGCAAACTTCTTACGACGCAGTGGGAGGACTGAGAGTAGTCGATCTCACTCAGTATATACCAGCAACAAAAGTGTTAATATACGTTTTGATGTTGTCGTCTTGCACTGTATGTCATGTTATATGAGTCTTCTGAAGCCTTACTGTATACTTGTTCTCAGTTTTTTCAAGTAATGTTCTAATAGTCCTCATCCTCTTTTTAAGATTCACGACTTGTTTAACATGGTCTTTTTAATCTATGAATGTTCAGCTTTGACAATGTAATTTAAACATTAATTTAAATTTGTTATGCAATCATTACTAAGAGAGATATTCGCGCCAATACACCAAAATTCAGAGATGGCAGGCTGATTAATAATTTTTATAAAGACTCATAACAAGTTGTTATTTTCTTTAAACAGCCAAAACAAGACACGCTCTTATAAGTGCGTTACTGGCGCAATCTGTAATAAGATATATATCCCACTAATATTATAAATGCGAAAGTTTGAATGTTTGGATATTTGGATGTTTGGATGTTTGTATGTTTAGACGTTAAGATGTTTGTCCTCGAATCACGCTGAAACTGCTATACGGATTGTGCTGAAATTTGGAACCAGTATAGCTTTTGGTCTGAATTAACACTTAGAGTAGCTGTTAACACTTTCAGCTGAAGTTTATCAAAGAGGCAGAAACATGTGTTTACATTTAGATTTGAGTAAATATTGAATTATTGTAAAGTGCTTAATCAGTAGTGTAATGTAGATTGCAAATACGAAGTTATTTAATTTTAAATTTAGATTGCGCCAATGATCAATAATCCATCTAATACAATAGAAATGCTATTTATACGCTGTTATAAACAACTGCCTTATTGTATAAAGCTGTGAATGTTTGCACATAACGTAATCTAATCTGGTTAGTTCCTTTAACATTGTGTATGGCCTTTTTACTATTGTTATTGAAAAGCAAATGGAGATAATATTGCCCTAATACTTGAAGCATATACCCCTAATACATATTTAGCGATCGGTAAAGATATCAAAATCACTTAATCATCAAAATTTAACCTAAGTTAGATTCCGAAACCAACATATGAGACCATTGTTTTGGTTAGCGCAACAGCATAAATCAATTGTGGAACTATAAATAGATTAGACCGGGGGTGAATTTAAACGACCAGAACAGACCCATATTGACCGCAGCAATTTTTGAGTTGTACGATACACTTTCGTCATTGGGATAAAAAGGCTAACTCTTATTGTTACTGAAGCCATCGAAGAACGTCAATAAATTAACATGGAATGTGGGAGGGAAATACTAATCTTATAAAAACTGTTTCACTTTATGACTTCAGGATCCCAAATCTCTGTTCTTTAAACTTAAATCTAAATTGGATCAGGAGATTGGAATAGCTTTGAGTGACTATCGATTATCTCTAGACTGTTTATTATGTTTATAGAAAAAGAATACATAGATATATTGTCCAGTTTTTCAACAGAAAATTGCGTGCGAAGCCGCGGGTAACTGCTAGTATATATATATATAATTTCAATAATTTCAATTTCAATTTCAATGTTGTATTTGTATTAAATTCAGAATACACTGAAACTTGAAACAGTCTCACGGCACCTAAACGAACCGTGGATCGTTGCACAGTACCTAAACTTATAGCGCCTAATATCACAGCACCTAAATGACGACTTTTTTTCTGTAGGTGGTATGAGATTAGGTGCTAAAAGATTAGGTGCTATGAAGCCGCACCGGAACTTTGTACTAGGAAGTGATCCTGTTTCCCATAACACAA
>NW_025778919.1:0-24502 GCF_021130785.1 Homalodisca vitripennis | reverse complement strand
TGGGAACTTCACGAATATCCTTCACTACCGCAAACAACTCGACAGAGCTGGACAATAAAAACGAGTTCGCAAATTGAAAAGCCTCGGTACGTGGTGCTGGCCTTACAGACAGGTAGAAAGAACGACCTAAGAAAGGACGCCTTTACTTTTGACCGTTGTACCCTGACGAATATTAAACTCTATCTGAATTCACAGTACTACCCTTACGACAATGTCCACCGCGATCTCTGTATATTTTACGACATGTACACACGATTCCAAAGTTCGTACTATCAAAAACCAGGGTCTTCGCTGGTTGACTTTAAAAACATTCACGTCTCATGTTACTCTGTACGTGATTGATTGTTCCAAGCAGAACGATTCGATCAAGTCGGGACCTGTAGATGTTAGATTGGAATTTAAAGCTAAGGAGAATTTCCCGGCAAACACAGCTGCATACTGTCTCCTACTGCATGACTCCCACATGGCGTACACAGTGCTCACTGGTTCGGTACAACGTATAATGTACGAGCGGTGGTGGTGGGGTGAACTCTTATAAATAGCTAAATTTTGTACGTGTGTCTCATTCTGTGTCATGGAGAAGCTTAACAGTTTTTCTAAACGAGCCTCACTCGGTCGAGGCGACTCGATACCTAACATTAGAGAACGAACTACTCTACAAGGTCGAGGGTATGCGAAGACTCTTTGCTCGCTTTAGACCTACAGTTAGAGTACCCAGTGACTCCTATAGATACGGCCATTTCAAGGAATGCGCGTGGGCACGACCCGAAGCTACGTCAGGTCCTGACACTTGTCAGTGCCACTATATGGATTCATACATTAGGGGTTCGATTACGATTTTGGATCAGTTAGCTGAAATGAACGACCCGTTTCTTTCGACATTACACGCTCTACTTGAACCCTTCCGTGATACCGCAACACAGGGGCTGTATTGTTAGGGTGGGGGTACTTGTATAAAGTGGGGGTCTCCGGTGCTGGAATTCATTAGCTCTCATCCACTCGGTGAAGTAGAATATTCAAAATGGGCATCGAAGCGTATGTAACTGTTTACTTTTACAAAAACTGGGAATTATTAACTAAAGATCACATTGATTGCTACAAGGTTTTTTCCAATGCCGGTATATATGATGTGAAGGACTACGACCAAATTAGGGTTAGGTTTTCCTCAGAATACGATTCAGACTTTGACTCAGACGAAGAGGAGGAGGAGGTAGACGCGGAAACGGAACCCTTACTTCGTTAATTTGCTGCTTTTCCATTGGTCAAAATAAGCGCGTCGCTGATTGGTCTAAATTGGGTGGTATATAAGGGGGGTAGTGTGAAGGGCTACGGTCAGACGGGACCATGCAGGCTTCGGTGATGGACGTGGAACCTGCGAAGGTTCCCAGGCGTAAGGAACGCATAAATTCGTTAACGGGTATTTTCCTAAAGTCGGTTTACTTTTTAGGTCGCGATCTGTCAAAGTGTGTAATTGTGGGGTTGTTTAAAGACAGAGGCGATTCTCTCGGGGTGCTTTTCCATGGTAAGAAGGGGTGCGTTTACTGGTCGCACGATGTGTTTAATCAGTTTGCTCCAAATTTCAACTGTATCACTCAAGCTTTGGAGATTTCACAGAGGTTGTATATCAAGGTGGACAGTAGGGAGGATGTCAGAGTTTTCGAACGTCTTTGGTAAAATGCATGTGTATGTCTATGACGGGGAACATTCTTTAACGCTTAACAAGACCGAGTGGGTTCAGTTCGTTAACAACCTTCCGTCGGTCTACATCGCACTACGGGATCTCTTTTCGATCGAGGTGTCGGCTAAGACTGTTGTTCGGTGTCTGCTGGCTGGCGAGAAGGAGGAGGAGGAGGTGGAGTATAACGACCCTTCCTAGTCCCATAGCTCACAGGTTATCTCTCGAGGTTGAACTTTTTAAACGGTGGCCAAATGGAGGCGATAGTGGAGTTTCATGCGTTCAAGGATAATGAGAACCGGTTTATTGTAAAAGAGTTTTGTTGTGGTCAGTCATCTTTTTCGCTCACACATAGTGTTCAAACTCCCGTACAGCGTAACGGAATTAAATTCAAAAGCGGCTAGAACCGCCCGTTGGTTGGAGCGTCACTTTCATCATATTAATTGGGAATGACGGAGGGATCCCTTTTGACGATGATATCGTCCGCGCTCTCTGTAAACCCTTCGCTACTGTATATACTACGGGGTTAGAAAAAGTTCGATTTTTGTCTCGTTTTCATGATAACGTATTTGATAGGAATGTTGTAGATAGTAAGGAGGCTATTATTTCCGATACTCACTGTATTTTGGCTCAACATAAAAGTAACTTCACTTATGCTTGTGCTTTAAAAAAGGCTCTAGGGCGGGGTGAGTGAGTGGTAAGCCCCTAAGGCTGGCGTAAAACCTGTAAGTCCTGGGGTTTTTCAACTGCTCTTACGGCAGGCCTAAACTCCGTAAGTCCGGGGGGGGCGGTTGTGTGTGTGTGTTTGGATACCTCTATGGCAGGCCTAACCTCCGTAAGTCCAGGGGTACGAGCCTCGCTCTAGTTGCTAAAGAAAAAGATGTAAAGAAAAAATATACTAAAAAACAAAATGTTTCTTTGCGAGTGTTTACGGGTTGCATTGAAAGGCTTCTCCGAGTAAAGCGGCTTGTTACACTAGCAAGGATTACGAAAAAAATACAAAAGTTGTAAAATAAAAACGATAAAAAATATGTTGGGAGGTAGCAAATTTGTTATGGAGTGGCTACCACCGTAAAGGGCGATGGTTGGGGCTCTTTACATACACGTGGATAGGCCTACTGGGGAAGGAGCCACGTAAAAATATCTAACGCGCCTAAGACCTAATCTCATGGGTGGTGTGGAACATAGGTCATGTTGCTACAAGGAAAGCCGCACGTGTGGTGGGGGTACGCAGCGACTGCGCATAAAAGCGACTGCTGCAAGTGCATCCAGCATTGCGCAATCATGTACAGTTCCGAGCACCTTGTGTTGGCGTTATCCGTGGGGGTCATTGCTGTGTCTGCGGCCTTGGTAACGATTCTCTGCCCCGCACGCTGGCCTCCCGAAGTCGGCTACACTCCCTTGGTGCTGCTACTGGTGGGCATCCTAGTCGTCGCTGCACCCCTCGTTGCTGGTGACGACGATGAGCCGCCTCAACGGAAAGTCCCTCGATTGGTGGTAATGTTATTATTATTATAGAATTAATAACTAGATTAGGTTTTTCCGAGTGGGTACAATTTGTTTTTTTTTTAAGGGCGACGACGATGAATCTCAGCCGGATCCCCAACCCGATGTCCAGGACTCCCCGTTGTCGCCTGACCCTAATGATAGTGATGACGTACATTGGACCCAGCAGAGGACCGGGACGTCGAGGGGGCCTGGGCCGGGGCGACAGTCGCTACATTGGACCCAGCAGAGGAATGGGACGTCGAGGGGGCCTGGGCCGGGACGATATTTATCCTCGGAAGTCGCCGCGGCTGAGGAAGCGGCATCAACTGGAGAGGGATCCTGCGGTATACCTCTACCACCGTCTCCATCACCGCCCCAGGCCTCAGCCCGCAGGATCCCTCTCCAGTTGATGCCGCTTCCTCAGCCGCGGCGACTTCCGAGGATAAATATCGTCCCGGCCCAGGCCCCCTCGATGTCCCATTCCTCTGCTGGGTCCAATGTAGCGACTGTCGCCCCGGCCCAGGCCCCCTCGACGTCCCGGTCCTCTGCTGGGTCCAATGTACCTCATCACTATCATTAGGGTCAGGCGACAACGGGGAGTCCTGGACATCGGGTTGGGGATCCGGCTGAGATTCATCGTCGTCGCCCTTCAAAAAATACTAATTGTACCCAATCGGAAAAACGGAATCTAGTTATTAATTCTATAATAATAATAACATTACCACCAATCGAGGGACTTTCCGTTGAGGCGTCTCATCGTCGTCACCAGCAACGAGGGGTGCAGCGACGACTAGGATGCCCACCAGTAGCAGCACCAAGGGAGTGTAGCCGACTTCGGGAGGCCAGCGTGCGCGGCAGAGAATCGTTACCAAGGCCGCAGACACAGCAATTACCCCCACGGATAACGCCAACACAAGGTGCTTGGAACTGTACATGATTGCGCAATGCTGGATGAACTTGCAGCAGTCGCTTATATGCGCAGTCGCTGCGTACCCCCACCACACGTGCGGCTTTCCTTGTAGCAACATGACCTATGTTCCACACCACCCATGAGATTAGGTCTTAGGCGCGTTAGATATTTTTACGTGGCTCCTTCCCCAGTAGGCCTATCCACGTGTATGTAAATAGCCCCAACCATCGCCCTTTACGGTGGTAGCCACTCCATAACAAATTTGCTACCTCCCAACATATTTTTTATCGTTTTTATTTTACAACTTTTGTATTTTTTTCGTAATCCTTGCTAGTGTAACAAGCCGCTTTACTCGGAGAAGCCTTTCAATGCAACCCGTAAAACACTCGCAAAGAAACATTTTGTTTTTTAGTATATTTTTTCTTTACATCTTTTTCTTTAGCAACTAGAGCGAGGCTCGTACCCCTGGACTTACGGAGGTTAGGCCTGCCATAGAGGTATCCAAACACACACACACAACCGCCCCCGGACTTACGGAGTTTAGGCCTGCCGTAAGAGCAGTTGAAAACCCAGGACTTACAGGTTTTACGCCAGCCTTAGGGGCTTAGCTGTACTCTCTTTGCTGTGGCCATAAACAGCATCACTTCCTGCGTCAGAGCTCCTGTCAGATGCTCTCTATTCGTAGATGACTTTGCTGTGTTTGTCCCTACCAGGAGGCTGGCTACTGCAGAGAGGTACCTTCAGCTCACTATCCACCGTCTTGAAGATTGGAGCAACCAAACCGGGTTTTCTTTTTCTCCTTCAAAGACTAAATGTATTACTTTTTCTCGACTGAGGAACGTCGCTGATCCAAACTCTTAGGATAAATAGAATAATAATCCCAGCGAGTCGCTGTGTGCAATTCCTGGGGTTGTGGTTTGATTACAGACTGACGTGGGTTCCGCACATTAAAGAACTTAAGGCGAAATGTCTAAAGAGTCAAAGAGACTCAACGCGATGAGAGCTCTAAGCGGAACGAAGTGGGGTGCAGATAGAAAATGCATGCTTCAGTTTTACAAGGCATATATTCGACCTTGTATTGATTATGAATCACAGGTTTATTCTTCTGCCAAACCAACAGCCCTTAAAATGTTGGACTCAATCCATCACTCTGCTATCAGATTGGCTACTGGAGCTTTTCGTTCCAGCCCCGTTGTCAGTCTGTTAGCTGAAAGTGGTGAGCCATCCCTATCTTTCAGATGTGTTCAATTGGCTATGAACTATTTTTTTAGTTTAAAATCAAGGCCAGAAAATCCGGCCTTTGAGGTAGTCCTAGACACATCGCTTGCTCCCTTGTACCACAATAAGCCTAATGCCCCCGCACCTTTTGGCATTAGAACCCTGTTACATCTCGCAGAAGTGGACATGAGAGCGATTGATGTTGAAGTATGTCACGAGATGGATAGGCCACCATGGACAGTCAGAACTCCCAATGTAATACTGTCGTTATTACAGTTGGACAAGCAAGACGCATCACTGTTGTCCACAAGCGCCTGTAGAGAAATTTTGTCATCCTGTTCACCCTGCGATGTCATCTACATGGATGGCTCAAAGAGTGAGGCAGGAACGGGCTGTGCCTTTGTCACTTCCAATAGAGAGTACAAATTCTGCCTCACTCCTGAATCTTCAATATACACAGCAGAACTAACTGCTATCTTGAAATCTTTAAATATTGTATGTCCAAGAACAAATAGGGTGGTAGTGTGCTCGGACTCGCTAAGCGGTCTGCTGGCTATCAAGGACATCTACTCCAAACATGTCCTGGTTCGTAAGATCCGCTACGCTTTGAGCGAGATGATGTCGCGGGGTATCGCAATTACGTTACTATGGGTACCTGGACATACCGGAATACCTGGTAACGAGATCGCAGATAGGGCAGCAAAGGAGGCAATCTCTCTGACTCCATGTACTAGGCGATCAATCGCGTCCGATCTAAAGCCGATTGTAAAGTCACGACTACAACATCAGTGGAATATATCGTGGGATCAAGTGGCCAATAACCAACTTCGGCAGATTAAATACACAGTAAAGCCTTGGTCGACTGCTTACCGCACTAACCGTAGAGAGGAAGTTGTACTGTGTCGACTCCATATCGGACACACTCGCCTCTCTCACGGTTTCCTAATGACTCGTGGTGATCCACCGCAGTGTGCGGAGTGTAATATGGCATTAAACGTCAGCCATGTGTTGATAGACTGCCGCCTCTACGCCGGGCAGAGGAGAGCACATCGTCTGCCAGGCCGGTTAGATGAGTTGCTTGGTGACAAAGAAAATGTTTTAACAAAGCTCTTTAGTTTTCTGGAGAGCACCAAATTAATGTCCAGAATATGAGTCTTATAGTACCTGATTAGTTTTAGTAAACATTTTAGCCGCTAGTTTTAGGCAAGGGTGAGCCCTTTTACAGTTCACCCCTGAGTTGTTATTTAGTTTTAAGGCTCTTAACTAGCACCGCCTAAGTCCATTCTTTTAAATTTCGTTAGGAAAATTTCTGTGAGGTGAGAGACACCACTATCTTAATATGTAGGTGTCACGTAAGGAGACGGGCAATTTTGCCCTTCTATTTTATTTGTTATTAGTGAGGGTGGGTCCCTTTACAACCTTACCTTCACTAACTTACCTGGTTTTAGCATTAGATTTTGTTATATTTATTATCGTATTATTTACCTGACATATTTTAACTACCGGATCCCTTTACAGCCTCTCGGCTATTTTTTTATTTAGTTTTAGTCCTCTGTTCACTGCTGTTGTTTTTCTTGTTGTCTTAATGTAATAATGTTATTTGACACAGCAATCCGCTGTCTATTCCTTGCACTGACAACGTGACACCATATTTTAAAGTGTAGGTGTCCGTTAACCCTACGGCCATTGATAACCTGCGTGTTTTATGCCCTTATAAAAAATGTAATCTCGAAAGAAACGGGTCGTTCATTTCAGCTAACTAATCCAAAATCGTAATCGAACCCCTAATGTATGAATTCATATAGTGGCACTGACAAGTTTTTAGGACCTGACGTAGCTTCGGGTCGTGCCCACGCGCATTCCTTGAAATGGCCGTATCTATAAGAGTCACTGGGTACTCTAACTGTAGGTCTAAGCGAGCAAAGAGTCTTCGCATACCCTCGACCTTGTAGAGTAGTTCGTTCTTTAATGTTAGGTATCGAGTCGCCTCGACCGAGTGAGGCTCGTTTAGAAAACTGTTAAGCTTCTCCATGACACAGAATGAGACACACGTACAAAATTTAGCTATTTATAAGAGTTCACCCCACCACCACCGCTCGTACATTATACGTTGTACCGAACCAGTGAGCACTGTGTACGCCATGTGGGAGTCATGCAGTAGGAGACAGTATGCAGCTGTGTTTGCCGGGAAATTATCCTTAGCTTTAAATTCTAATCTAACATCTACAGGTCCCGACTTGATCGAATCGTTCTGCTTGGAACAATCAATCACGTACAGAGTAACATGAGACGTGAATGTTTTAAAGTCAACCAGCGAAGACCCTGGTTTTTTATAGTACGAACTTTGGAATCGTGTGTACATGTCGTAAAATATACAGAGATCGCCGTGGACATTGTCGTAAGGGTAGTACTGTGAATTCAGATAAAGTTTAACATTCGTCAGGGCACAACGGTCAAAAGTGGAGGCGTCCTTTCTTAGGTCGTTCTTTCTACCTGTCTGAAAGGCCAGCACCACGTACCGAGGCATTTCAATTTGCGAACTCGTTTTTATTGTCCAGCTCTGTCGAGATGTTTGCGGTAGTGAAGGATATTCGTGAAGTTCCCAGGACCGAAACGGTAGGTGAACCAAAGTATCTTTCTCAATCACGCGCAATAATTTTAATTTCTAACTATCTGACACTGTAACATGTGGTACACGCCACTCGAGCGATGTAATCTGAAAGTCGAGGTTTGACGCGTCCGGTGAGATGACGGCGTTAATATCCGTAGCTGACCTCAAGAGAACAAGCTCTTGCTTAACATTCGCAACAATTCTCTTGTAATCCTCGGCAAAAACCCATCAAAAGTTTCAGAGGCACCGAATATGTAAAATCACCTGCCTCACTGGTCTTATTGGGACCGAGCCAGCACGCGTTTACGAGACACTTTTGTTCTTCATCCCTGACGGAGAGTAGTCCTTTTATAGTACTCGTTATACCTACATTTTTCGTCCTGTCAACCTCTATTCCGCCTATCTCGTACCTTACATCGTCGAATAAAAATGCGATGGCATTGTTTATTAGTGAAATACTGGCCTCACTCCCGTCAGCTTTCTTGGCACTCACTTTACCAGTGATGTGTATACTGGTTTCGAACGGCGCCGTAATTATATCCTGTTGACTTATCGGAATTCTGATTTCGTCGTTGTTTTTCAGAGTTGACGAGGCGTAAGGCTTATGAGAGTGAAACTCCCAACCTGTAACAACTTCATCATACTCTGCGGCCGACTCTATTGCCAGTAGCGCCATATTTGAACCTCAGTGACGCTAGAAACCGAATGTTTCGCGATGTTACACTACCGTCTTCCGGTGTTTACTGGCCAGTGCCTGAGCAGACACTTCTCTAAATACTAGACCCATTGCCGCTTCCTAATGTGCAAGCGTAACGAGACGGGTTCGTTTCTAAAGTTGATTAAATCGCCGTTTTGGTCTCTGAGAGAGACCTCTATATTGTTCACCCTGCGAAAGTTCACCGGTAAATAGATGACAGTGCTCGGTTTCTGAACTATTTTATACCCGGGACCCACTTCGGGGTAAAACTCGTGCAACACGTGTCCGATTTGAAAGGAACCGCGTGCAATGTTGCACTCGACACGTATCGTGTTTACCGCCATAATACTGACGGGGAGGTTGGACATGTGGGTCTTATGAGGCTCCAGTTCCTTAGCGGTGAAACCCAGTACGGAGGCTACCGAATTCGGCTTTTCAAAATGTATCGCTTCACTGCACGATACTTCGGACCTTAGCGTGTTATTGTTTGCCTTAAGACTGAACGTCACACTTCCGTCAATGTACGACTTGATATATTCTTCTATGTTTTCAATTTCATACGACCCTTCGTCTATCACTATTTCTTTGTCGACTCCGTAGTTTGAACATGTCATTCACACCTCTTTCAATGTTTGGTATCGTATAGTACGTCGAGAGATCAATTAGACCAATCTCGTACTCTCCATCGCTCAAATCCATTGGTCGAAAGACCTGGCAAGATACGTGCGGAGCAGCTCCGTTAAGTGAAAACATTACGCGCTAGAAACTTTAAACACAAGTGACCGCAGACTACTGAGTCCTCAGACTGTTTACGCTCATAGTTGTACTGTACGCTCACCCCTGATCCAAAGTAGGATACGAGTTCTACCGGCGGTCTCAGATTTCCAAAGCTGTCAAAGTAGTTCACTCTGTTTCCGAGTTTCTTATAACAGACCCAGTGCGTACCTTCACCGTGGGAACTGTCCAGGTTAACTATGGCCGACTCGTACTGCCGCGGGGTCTTGGGCAGTGTGTCCCTCATGTAGACACCTCGAAAGTTTGGAATGTTGAGTAAAATCGCATAACGGATCAATTCGTGGTTTGTTAGAGGTTTTATCGGTATCGAGATTGTTGTTTTTTACAACACCTTTTCTTTTTCCTCACCCCACCACCTCCCCTCTTTGGATACGGTTTCAGGTAGAGCCCTCTGCCCTTAGGTTGACCACTCCCTCGCTTTGTCTTTGGTTTTTTCTTTCTCCCACCCCCAAAACGCTGTTTTAGCTTTCATTGCTGCCGTCACTCCTAAGGCCGCGGCCCTTTCTCCTACACTAGCGTCTTCCGATTTCACCCTTTGCCAAGCTCTTTCGGCCAATTCCTTGTCGGCCTCTCGCCGGTGTTCTAAATCCGTGTATTTCGAGTACGCTATATCGTGGAGCTTTCAGGCAGAATCGAGTTTGTTAATACCCCTATCACCCCTTGCCAATCTTACCCCTAATCTCGTACCCGGCCCACAGTACTGTTGCGGGATCGCTCTGATTATTCGAGTGGCAAAATAACCAGGCAAGGTCTTGACACCTAAAGAGTAGGAACTCACAGAGATACTCGGCACAACGGATTCAACTTGGATTTATTGTTAATTAATTCACTTATACAAATTTATAAAATAAAGTTCTTCAACAAATTCACAGAAAAGTTCTCTATTTCCTACTATGATTAACTAGCTTCACACATAAATTATTCTAAGTCTCAAATCTATCAAATAGCGCGAGAGAGCGAGCGAACTGTCGCGGTCTATAGATACTAATCTCGTGCTCTTGCAGTCTGCCGAGATACTGGTGCTACATCAGCTCCTCTGAGGGGTTTTAAGCATGGTACAGTCATTACCCTTCATTACAATGTCTACGTCACTTAATCTAATGTGACCAAAGTTCTAGATCCTTCTAGAAGCTTCTCGAGAACTACTCTTTAATGACAGCAAACAATGAGTGGTTAGGCCGCTTGTACTTGTGAATCATAATGGCTAGTTCAATACCATTAGTTATGTAACGCTTCAGCTCTCACGCATCTCTTTCGCTTTGAATTTAGGTCTAACTCTAAAATACAATATTAATAAACTAAATAATACAAGAATATAATAAGACTATAATAATTATATATTGCTACTATACAACACCTCCCTCCTTAAAAAAGAATGAGGTGTCATTCTCTATGACACGTCTTTCTTAATTTTTAGATCTATTCCTTTTCCTGGATATTTTAATTCTGTCTTCTAAAGGAATTTCATCTAATTCTACTTCTACTTCTTTATTTTCTTCAGTTTGTCTGAGACTCACTGGTAAGTATAATTTTTTGTTCATTTTACAAAATCTACAAAGTTTGAAATAATAAATAATTACAATCAAAATTACCAATACAAGTGAGATAGAAATAGAATGTTTTACATAATCCACGTTATTGTTTGGTTCGTATTTGTTGAGAATGGAGTCTAGTTCATCAAGTCGAATGCTAACAGTTTTAAGATCATTTAGAGATGTGGATACAAATCTTACATGAGCTGTGGCATTTTTCAATTTTTTGGCTATAATATCGTATGTGTTATCGCTTAACTTTATAGAGTTGTTCTGAATTTTGGGAGTTCTAATTATACTACTTACATTTAATTCTATTCTACTTTTATACACAATCTTACTATATATACGGAATGATGATCCCATCATTTCACATTTGGTAGGCAGTGTTAACAGTCCTGTTCCCTGAACATATTGGTTCCATCGTGCTCCGGCAATCCATCGGCTCCCGGGCAGGTGAAGGCCATGACTTCTTCTCGAGGTAGCACAAAAATCCATCGGTCTGTATTGGGAATCTCGGTCCAAATTGAAGTTGCAACGTAGGATAGTCGAGTTTCACAAATGTCTTTAGTTGGTTCGATCTGTCTGAAGTAGGCTGTCTCACAAGTATCTTGTCCATGAGTTAGGTAGTTCACTACGTTTGGTCCTAAGCATATTTTCACTGAGTCTCCTTTACAGTTGTTGACATCGCACTGTGTCATAGGAAGATATCTCTGCTCGTCTGCTGAAATAGCTATGTAGTCCATGTGTGGTTGGATGTATTCGTAGAGTTGAGTCTTCTCAGCACCTGGTGTTCCAGTCGGTACAGGTAATATTTTGTACAGAGTATATGTTCGTCCACTGTTTTTCAAAGGTACATTTAAGAAGAATCGTAACACTTGATTGTTGACTAACCAAGCACCTACTCTAATTAAACTATAATATTCATGGATGGTATGTTCAGTAACAACAAGTGGTAAGGTGGAACCAGCTTTTAAATGTGTACTTATGTCTTTTAGATATTTAATTAAACTATCTGGTGAAAGTAAAAGACTCAATTGATTGTTTCGCATAGAAGCTATGCTTACATATAAATCAGTTACAACATTATCTACATCCTTGCAAATTAGGTCAATTATCTGTAAAACTCCTATAACTCTGAAATGTAGTCTCATTTGTTCGTCTATGCTAACTATTGTTCGTTAGTTCTTCTAGCTGTTCCAAATAGTTTTTGAGTCTTTATAATCGTATCTTGATTAGTTCTGAAGTCCTTGAAAGTGTGTGTTATATCTGAAAGTGTATGCTTTACGATGGTGAGTTGATCTTTTTCTAATTGGTATACTCTGTGCTGGTTTAGATCCAGTGTGCTTATCTTTTCGTTGAAGTATTCTGCGTCATCGTTGTCCATTGTTCCAAATAGAGTCTTAAGTCCCACGCCAATGGTGTTGAAAAATCCTCTTCTTTTACGGCTTGACGTTATAGGTTCTGTGCCTATAACCTCGTATAATCTCATGATTTTTAATTTTGCATTCTTCATAGTTGAAAGTGTGCTTCAGTCCATGTAGTTCCTAATGATATATTTTTCAGTTTAAGAGTTTCATCCCATATAGCCTCAAGGTATTCCATTTTTCCTTCTAATTTTCTGAGATCTGTGTCTATGGCGATAGTCCAATATTCAGTTGAAAGTAAGAAATTAAATCTTTTAGCAAAATATAGTCCGGGTCGGTTGTCAAGTTTTTCAATTCTGTAGCGTTTGGAATCTCTTCCTGGTATTTCCCAAAGAAGCGCTCCCAGAATCTGTAAAAAAGTAATTCTGTTTTAGTTTCTGTCTCGAAAATGTTTTAGTCTATTCTTGTGTACTTTTTGTTCTTTCTTGCCCATCTTCACAGTCTCGTTTACTGCATTATCTATTCTTATTACTCTGTATGGTCCTGTCCATGGCATATGTAATTTCTTACTTCTACCTCTCTTGACTTGAGGGCAGTGTAATAGGACTAAATCGTTTACTTTAAAATCTTTTTCTATGGCTCTCTTGTCGTAATATCTTTTACTATTTTCTTTTGAAGTTTCAATCGACTGGTTCGCGTGTTGGTATGCTATCTTAATTCTTCTCTTAACCTCGTTCACAAAATCGTCTTCTGTTAGGTCTGGTTGTAGTTCTTCCCTGATCCAATCTGTGGGTAGTCTCATCTCTCTACCATGTTGGAGGTAATATGGTGAATATTTGGTTGTTCCATGCGGTGTGCTTCTATAGACCATCATGGCATATGGTAACCATGCATCCCAGTCCCTTTGATCCTTCTCTACAAAACATTTTAGCTGTGCCATTAGTGATTGGTGGCTTCTTTCCAATATTCCGTTTGATTGTGGGTGATAAGCGGTTGTCTGGATTTTGTCAATTTTTAATAATTTACACGTTTCTTTTAATAACTCGCTAGTAAAATTTGAACCTAAATCTGTTAAAAGTTTTTCTAGTGTTCCGTGGCGACAAATGATTTCTTCGACAAGGATTTTTGCAATAGTTTCAGCCTTTTGATTTTGAATAGCAAAAGCTTCTGGATATTTGGTGAAATGATCTTGGAATGTTAATATGTATTGGTTTCCTGAGTGTGTTTTCGTCAGAGGTCCAACTATATCTAACGCAACTTTCTGGAACGGACGGGTGACGGGTGTAGTCAGTTGCATTGGTACTGGTGCCTTTTCTTCCCTGGTTGCAGTCTTTTTTTGCACTTTTCGCAGGTTTAACGTATTCCTCAATTTCACTGTCCATGTTTTTCCAGTAGTACCTTTCCTTGATCAGTTCTGTTGTTCTTTCAATTCCTTGATGTCCTCCAAACGGCGTGTCGTGGTGTACCTGCATTACAGATGCTCTATTGTCTTTTGGTACAATTAATCTGCGTCGTCCCTTACTATCTTTGAAGTACACATAACCGGATTCATCTTTCTCGTATGTGTCCAGAGTCTTCTTAATGGTTTTGATGTCCTCTTCTCCTTCTTGGTTTTCCAGTATTTCTTCGGGTGAGGCTCCTATTTTAATTATTTGGACTCTACTTAACGCATCGGCATTGGCATTCGATTTACCTGGTCTATGTATCACTTCGAAATCGTATTCGCTTAGTTTGATCGTCCATCTAGTTAGGCGACTTCCTGGATCCTTCAGGCTCATTAACCATCTTAATGGCCTATGATCTGTTATTACCTTAAAATGTCTTCCCCAAACATATGGTCTAAATTGTTTTATTGCCCATACGACGGCTAATAATTCCTTCTCGGTTGTACTATAATCCTGCTCAGCCTTGTTTAACGTTCGACTAGCATAAGAGACTGGTCTGTCGTCTTTGCCTAATGTTCCTTGTGATAACACAGCTCCTAAAGCATCTTGTGAGGCATCGGTTATGACAAAATTCTTTCTCAAAATTTGGATACTGAAGGATAGGTTCACTGACTAGTTTTTCTTTTATTTCTTGAAAAGCATTTTCTTGACTTTCAGTCCAATTGAATTCAATCCCTTCTTTAAATAGGTTGTTTAATGGTTTAGCAGTTTTGGCAAAATTTTGAATAAAACGTCTATAATATCCTGCAAGACCAAGAAAGCTTTTAAGTTCTTTGGTAGTAGTTGGTGTTGGAAATTTTCTAACTGCATCTATTTTAGATGGGTCTGGTAGTACTCCATTGTTGGTAATGACATGACCTAGGAAAGTAGTGCTCTTCTTGAGAAATGAACATTTATCTGGTTGTAAAAGTAGCTTGTGTTCTCTGAGTCTTTGGAACACTAATCGTAAATTTTCAATTTGGTTTTCTAAATTCTTTCCGTAGCATACAATGTCATCCATATATACAAAACAAGCTTCTCCTATGAGACCTCTCAGTACTTCGTTCATCAAACGGGTGAAACATGCTGGTGCACCCTTCAATCCGAATGGCATGCGATTGTATTCAAAATGACCCTGTGGAACACTGAACGCGGATTTCTCCTTATCGTCTTCTTTTATTTCAATTTGATGGTACCCAGCTGCTAAATCCAGCGTTGAAAAGTAAGACATACCTCCCAACTGGTCAAGAATTTCTGTAATATTGGGCAGCGGATGTGCGTCACCTTTAGTGACTTCGTTAAGCCTTCTGAGGTCACAACACAACCGGTACTTTGGTGTTCCATCTGTACTTTTCTTTGGCACTAACACAATAGGTGAATTCCACGGGCTAGCACTTTTTCTAATAACATCATTATTGAGCATCTCGTCAATGTGATCCTGAATAATTGGTTTTTGTGCTTCAGGCAATCGGTAAGGTCGTTGATTTATAGGGGGCTGATTTGGATCTGTCGGTATTTCATGTTTAATAGTCTCTGTGCATGTTAGATACTGATCGGGGTGACGAAATATGTCTTTGAATTCTGCATACAAATTTAAAATAGAAGTAGATTCTTCTTCAGTCATATGCGATGTGTGTATCAAACATTGGGTTTGGCCCACTTTAACACCACACATTCTAATCACATGCTTTCCAAATTCTACTTGCATTTTGCTGTAATCAATCCGGGCTTCTAATATTTTCAGAAGATCACAACCAATTAATCCGTCTTCATCTAGTTGAACTCCTCTAGGCACAATGTGTACTGGATGTATAATTTCATTGTTTCCTAATTTAACACGGCAGTCTGCTTGGACTATGGTGGTTATTGTGCTTCCTATACCATTTAATATTAATTTGTCTTCCGGACCATCTCTGATCCAAATATCATCATGGAGACTGTCTAATTTTAAAATTGTTACATCTGAACCGCTGTCTATTAACATTTTACATGATCCTGTCTCACTTTCCTGTATTTATAATTGGAGAACGCCTTTCCGGTCACCTTGTATTCTCCCGACTTGTGCATGTACGAGTTCCTTCCGAGGCGGGAATTCATCGGAAGGGAGGTCTCGTTTCCCTGCTGGTCGTTACTTTTAACCGGTGTATATGATTGTTGGTTTTGTCTAGGCTGATACGAATTTTGAGGTACTTTATGCATGTACCTTGAGTTTGACTGCTGTCTTGGAGAACGGCATTCACGGGCAAAATGTCCTAGTTTTCCACAATTAAAACATGTGTTGTGTCCCGGTACGGCTTTAACCTGGTTTAGTGGCTTACTTCTACAATGTACTGATGTATGACCAAATTTGTTGCAATTAAAACATCGCTTGTCCAGATCCTATATTCACTTGAGGTCGTCTTTTTCTTTCTAAATCCCTGTCTTCGCTTAATTCCAGTTCAAGTCCCAGAGCGTCTTTTACTGCATCATTAAATGACACGGTTTTTCTGTTAAGCAAAATACTTTTGTACGGTTCATTTACGCCCTTGGTAAAACTCTTATGCATGCGACGTTCTGTCGAAAATTCGGCAGCTTTCGAATCGACTCCGCTTCTAGCTAAAGCAATGATTAGTTTGTGTCCTAATTTTTCTATTCTATCGGCAAATTCTCTGATGGTTTCCTTATATCCCTGCTTAATGTATATGAGCTGATCCTCGATATAGGAATCACTCTGTTGTTTGTCTCCTCTTTCACGTAAAAACCCTTTTAATTCTGTCCATGTATCTAACTCGTTACGCCTGACTGCTGCACCTACATCCCCTCTAAGTCTAATCTTAGCAATTTTCAAATATTTTTCTGTTTCCTCGCTTTCACAATTTTCTATTACAAAAGACACTGCATCAATATAAGCATTGAGATCCTCGTTTCTACTATCTCCATATAAAGGTATAAGTTCAATCGCTGTTTCTAAATCCATGTTAATTATTCTTTGTGTATATTTCTATTTAAAATTAAATAGTTTTTTATTCTAAAAACTTTAATCTATTGGATCTTAGATTTTCAAAACTTGTCAACTTTTAATAATAGCTCTATACCCTACTAAACTCTAAAATTCTGGTTCCACATAACCAAAGTTGTCACTTACCCCAAGTAACACTTGTAGTTTCATCTCTCTTTTGTCCACTGCACTGGCACAAACACTATTTCAATCTTCTTTCTTCACTGCTGTATTCTCGTCGTTGCGGACGCTGCTCTACTGCTGTCGTCGACGACTCCTGGCTTCTCGTCCCCTTCTGTCTTCTCCCTAGGTAGTGGCGATGCTGCTAGGTTTTTTCTTTCTTCTCCCTCAGCTGTCACTGTTGATGTTGTCTTCCGTGTTGTCCCGGTAGTCTCTTGGTGCACAACCCCACACACACTGACACCATTATTTTTTGCGGGATCGCTCTGAATATTCGAGTGGCAAAATAACCAGGCAAGGTCTTGACACCTAAAGAGTAGGAACTCACAGAGATACTCGGCACAACGGATTCAACTTGGATTTATTATTAATTAATTCACTTATACAAATTTATAAAATAAAGTTCTTCACCAAATTCACAGAAAAGTTCTCTATTTCCTACTGATTAACTAGCTTCACACATAAATTATTCTAAGTCTCAAATCTATCAAATAGCGCGAGAGAGCGAGCGAACTGTCGCGGTCTACAGATACTAATCTCGTGCTCTTGCAGTCTGCCGAGACTGGTGCTACATCAGCTCCTCTGAGGGGTTTTAAGTATGGTACAGTCATTACCCTTCATTACAATGCCTACGTCACTTAATCTAATGTGACCAAAGTTCTAGATCCTTCTAGAAGATTCTCGAGAACTACTCTTTAATGACAGCAAACAATGAGTGGTTAGGCCGCTTGTACTTGTGAATCATAATGGCTAGTTCAATACCATTAGTTATGTAACGCTTCAGCTCTCACGCATCTCTTTCGCTTTGAATTTAGGTCTAACTCTAAAATACAATATTAATAAACTAAATAATACAAGAATATAATAAGACAATAATAATTATATATTGCTACTATACAACAGTACCCAACAGCACGGTTTATTTATGGTGCCTACAGCGGGCAGTGCGTTTTTCAGTCTGTTTGAATTACGCTTGTGGTTCGCCATTTATATACCGTATCACTTTATACAACTGTTTGAGTAGCGATTCACGCACACAAGTAATCTGCAGTACGCCGAAGATGTTCGCCTTGGATTTTGTGACAATACCGTTAAACTCATCAAACTCCAGCACGTAACTGTCTGTTATAAAATAAATACGACCGTTTTTATATCTGAAACCTCCCTTTATGGATCCCGGAACACCGGGGAGTACGCTTGAGGTCATCCCCAACTTGGTGCCTGTGAGGGTGCATTCGTTCAACTCTACAACAAACTTGTCATCGACGAAGACGTAGGTTTTACCCATATTACTGTTTAACGCTGCATTGACTTTCTTAACTCTGGTATGTACGATTATGCTAATGGGACTTTGATTGGACAGTCTAAGTGACGGGTAATCTATAACGTATAAAGTTCTGTCTACGATCATGACTACATCTCCGTTCGGTCTCTGGTACACGGCGGAAACGTTAGTAAAGTCTGACGGTAGGAAAGTCAACCACTCTGTAGTTATCAGAGGATTGGTAAACTCTTCACGCGTTCTATGGGCTTCGTTCAGGCTGAGTATCCAAACGTATTTACCGTAAAACGCGTATAGTCTGTTTCTCACTACTAAGAACGTGTTGAGTTTGTGTCTTAAATTACAAATGTCCAAATCTGTAGGTGTAGGCGTAGGCGTGACCTCTTTTGGTCTAGTGGTAGTCGATGTTGTCGTCGTAGTGGATGTTGTTGTTGTGGATGGTGTTGTGGATGTTGTAGTGGATGTGGAGGTGGTGGTGGAGGGGGCCGGCGGTCCGTAAATATACTATATTGCCAGTTGATCATCTCTGTCTAAATCATATTGGTAAAGATTTTAAATACCATGTGGTACAAAATAAAAAGGATACATTATAGACGACGAAAGTGATGAATGTTGCAAGCCTAGAGCGTGTCCAATATCGTGCACTAGAACCAAAAATAATTAAACTTTTCCGGGTGCAGGTAGATCCATTGTATAATTCCAATCTTCTTCACCGTCCATATGAACATCTGTCTGGTTCATCCCCAATATAGGGGGAAAGGCGTGACCCACTAAACCATCCCTACCATCAAAGTCTCTACTGCAATTTTTTCCGTAGATAATACATAAGATGTTTCTTGGGAGAGATACTTAAAATGATTGTGGGATTTACATGGTCCCGCCGGAAGGTCAGGTTGGAATGTCTTGAGAATAGGGCGAACGCATCCCGACATAGTTGGTCATACTGATAATTACTACCGTACATAAACCAGGTAATATCGTTTTTTCCGCCATCCGTAGTTTGGGTTTGCAGTGAAAGACGCTATTAACCCGTCTGAATTGCCGCATCTGGGCTGGTTCATTAAGTTAGTCGTCTCCTCATTTACATATCCGGTCACATTCAAGTCGCACGTCTCTTGAAACCTAATGACCGCCTGTGTAATGTCTGTGGATAGCTCTGAGGTATTAGTATCGAGATAGCCGTATCTCTCCAAGTACAACAAAGTTTTATTAGCAGCTATCAGAGGAGCTACACATAGAATAAATACAAAGAACCTCATCTTGTCAAGGTTTTGAACTCACTGACTCTAAAACTCTCTTTCACGTTTTTATATATCACTGGTTACGCCGCACCTTGCTTATTGAGTCTTTAAAGTATGGGTCGACAATGTTATACCTGATCCACTCGTCTTTATCGGTTACGTGTATAGCGTCTAGCGTCGGAGCCAGTAGTTTGTACATACCGTAAAAGACTTCGCTCAGTACTCTCACTAGGTAATTCACGGACACCGCGTCACTCATTTCGGTAGGATCTCCCAGATTAGTGACTACGGGCACTCGCGTTCCAGCTTTGCCCCGCTCTGTTCATGGCGTGTTCTTGAAAGTATTTGAGATTAACAGCTTCACCCTCGTATAGAGGCTCTTCAATCTCGCTCAGACGCTTATGTCCAAAACTCCAGTAGCCGTCTTTCATCTGAGGTAGAAGTGATAGTACCCTATCTACATATCGTTTAGTCGTAGCGTCCGTAGGCTCGACTGGCCATCCAACCATGCAGAGTCTGAAATTATCGAATGTAACGGTAGAATCTGTAATACTCTTGATAGGTGTAAGGGTACGTAGTTGTGACAGAGTCACAGCGTCACCCAGTCCCTCACCATCGCTCAAGTTGATTATTCTTCTCTTTTTAGCGTCTATTATCTCAGTATCGAACTTTAGCGTTCTTTTATTTAGCGTTCGCAAGTTGACGGCATCCGCTTCGTTCGTGGGGTCAGCTACGTTAGGTATTCTATTATGTCTGACCTTCTATAAATATGCAAGAGCTTTCTCCTTGGTATCAATTTCCCTTACAAGACGTAACAAAGACATATTCCAACGTTCTCAACCATTGTACAAGACACTGCGACTGCATAGGTAGACCGGGACCTGCGCCAATACCAGATAAAACCGGATTTTGCGATAAGATAAGGAACAATGATTACTGGTCGCCGCTCACTGATTAATGCTTACTTAAGCTGGCCATACATTAGACGATTTGGTCGCCCATCGACCGGCGACTTGATTGCTGCCAGATTGCCGGCAATCAGATTGCTGAAAGAAGGTCATTGTTGACTCGGCAATCAAGCAAGCAATCTTAATGCAGCAATCTCTGTTTCACTTGTGAGCTGTCGAGTGGTTAAGATGGATGACGACGAGGTAGCGGCTGCTTTAATTGTTCTTGTGTGTTGTGAAGTGAAAAAGAAAAAGAAAAGAAGAAAAAGGTTTTGGCGTAAGAACTGGTATTTAAGCAGGAATAAGTTTAGTGATATGTCGCTGTTAAAAACATCGCGCTGTGAAAACCCAGAAGACTTTAAAAATTACTTAAGAATGTCTGACAGTAACCTTCAGCATCTTCTAAGTTTAGTGGAACCGTTAATTAAGAAACAAGTAACTCGTCTTATGCAGCCAATAAGCTCTGAAGAGCGTCTTGTGGCTACTTTGCGCTTTTTAGCTACGGGTCGCACTTTTGAGGATTTGAAGTTTTCGACTGGAATTTCTCCACAGAGTTTGGGAAAAATCATTCCTGAAACTTGTGATTGCTATTGTTGAAGTACTTCAAGACACGTACATGAAGGTGAGCATACTTATAATTAAGTACTGTTGTAGCTTTCAGTGGGGAAAATGGCTGCTATGTCACTAAACATTTATCTTATTATTAAAAATAGTTTAATATAAAAAAGAACATTAAAATAACATAACAATGAATGAATACAAATATGAATAATAGGCTATTACAAAGTCAATAAGCTATTACAAACCATCTTTTTTGAAAATGTTACTCTGTTTATATATTTCATAGTTCTTAAACACAGGCTAACATTGCTGAGTTTGACTTGACACAAGATGGTAGTCATTAAGAACACACAAGAAGACACACAACATAATCTTGGAGACATAAGAACAACTTTATAGGTAATCTTCCTTACAGTGGCCATAGAGAATTACCAGAAGAACCTGGAGAATATTGATAAGATGCTGAAGAAGAAGTGGAGCGTGATGGATTAGCAGGACAAGGGTCATCTTGGTAATGAGTGGTTTGATGTGTATTGTTAATGTTACTATTGTACCGTAACCCAAAATTTGTTGAGTATTGGACAGGTGCACGTGTAACAGTAATGTCACTTTCTTCAGTAAGTTTTCCCTTGACCCCATAAAATAATACCTTGTTCACTAATATTTCAGCAAGCAGTCGTTGGTCGTCTGTCATTCTTTTAAGTTTACTGGCAACAGTAACGGCAAATGCGTTATATTCGTCCAATTGGGTTTCAGTCCTTGGTTTCTTTAACACGTTGATAGCTAAACTAACAGCTTCTTAATGCTGCTCCAACCGTTTTTTCTCTACAGCATCATTTATTCTTTTCTTGTTCTTTTTGCTGATAGGTTTGTTCTCAACACTACTAAGTGATTTTTTTTTAGTGTGCCTGTTTCCGTTTCTGTGTCCTGTAAAAAAAATACAGTGCTGAAATATAAGTAGATAAATCCCAACAAAATGAATCAGCTGAAAAATAAAACATACATCCTACATCAAAAGTAACGTTTTTATTTTTATTTCAGTTTCCACGGACAGACCAAGAATGGCTGAGAATTGCTCAAGAGTTTGAAGAACTTTGGAACTTTCCAAATTGTGGAGGTGCAATAGATGGCAAACATGTTCGTATTGTCGCTCCTCATGACAGTGGTTCGTATTATTACAATTATAAAGGTTTCCATAGCGTGGTTCTACTTGCTCTTGTGAATTCAAAATGCGAGTTTTTAATGGTGGATGTTGGCACTAATGGAAGAATTTCGGACGGGGGTGTTTATGGAGAACTCCAAGTTTGGCAAGAAGTTACGTGAAGAGGAGCTGGGCTTACCGTTAAATCAAGATACCCGAAAAAATTTGAACTTCGTATTTATTGGCGACGACGCGTTTGCACTGCACAAAAACTTACTGAAACCATTTATCAATAATCAATTGACCACTAAAAGAAGAAAAGTGTTCAATTATTGCGTTTGCAGAGCAAGAAGAGTTTCTGAAAATGCCTTTGGGGATTTTGGCAAACAGATTTCGCGTATTTCATACTGCAATAAACTTGAGTCCCTTGAAAGTTGATAAAATTGTTCTTGCCTGCTGTATGCTACACAACTTCTTATGTGTGAGAGGACGAAAAGCTTATGTGCCTCCCGGTGCCGTGGATCACGAGGATTTACAAACAAGGACCATGACCCCTGGTGAATGGAGAGCAGATCCATTGGAATGTTTTGAACTGCAAAGAACAACTAGAAGGAAGCAGCTTGCGTTTTTTTTCAGCAAAAGTAAATCGAGCGAAATATGTTGCCTACTTTAATGGCTGCGGTGCAGTGAGCTGGCAAGACGACATGATTTGAAAGGTTGCCTAAAAGAACTGTCTAGTGGGAGATCTGTAATTTCATGACTTTCATTTGAAACATTAATGACACATATTTTCTATTAGTTTAATGTCTATATTATTAAAGTAAATAAATAAAGTATTAACATTTAATTGAATGCGTTATTTTCTTATTATTTCACTGTTCCCCCATACACTTTATTTGTCATTATTACTTTCTCTCATATACTTTAGTATAGAGAAAGTATTGTGGTCGTAAAAAAATTGATTACGATGCAAATTCATAAATATATGTTTGTTAGAATCGTGGATATGCACACAAAGTAATTTTGAAATTTTTTAAAAATAACCTATTCTTTTGGTGAAAAAATCACTAACAATTGATTTTTTTATAAAGTTTTTTATATTTAAAAAACAACCAGTAGGTATAGGGCCTACTCATTTGTTAAATCACTCATGTGAAAAAGTATTGTGCCAGCTGTCTGGTACCGTTTAGGAAGTATAAAAATAGGCGTTGATAGATAAATATACCTTTTCTGCGTCGGAAACAGTGTCCTCTTGTTCAGTGTACGATACGTCGTTTGGGCTTACATTGGTGGTTACAGTATCCATACCATCATTTTCAATTGAGGATAATGATTGTCTCGGCATTATGTCATCTGCCGTGAATACTAATTTGTCAAAATACATAGTTTTGGTACATATACTTCCTCCGTACCAACCCCAGAGCTTTTTGACTGCTGCACTTTTGTTAATTCTTTTTTAAAACACAGTTCTGAGGTTTCTTAATTTTTTTCTTAACAAAATCCACATTTGCTTGGGGATTAATCCTCAAACATAACTTCACTAATTCTTCATATGCCTTCCTTTTACAAATATTATTTGCGTAGTCTTTGTTTAACACTTGCCATAGACATGGATAGTTTTGGTACACATCAATAAAATCTGACAGAAAAGACGGATTTGAAAAGAGTTCATCTATTACGTTTTTACTTAACCCTTTATCGATTTCTTGTTCAGCATTTGCCGGTTGCTTCCCCACTTCTGCCACACAAGTAGGTTGTTCCTCGCTTACGTTGACGAAAACATCACTATCTTCCTCATCCATGACAAATAATGTACACGCACTCCTGGACACAAAAGGTAGCACTACACTGTTACGACACTCGACACGTTGCGTAACTCGACTGAGGGAGCAGGGAGGGTTCGGACTGTCGGACAATAACAAGTGGGGTGCGCATGGCGCGGACGCCAGACATCGCCCGATTGGTTGCTGGGCCCCACACACTGGGCAATCTCATCGCCCGGCGATCTCGAGATTGCCGGCAATCTGATGGATCGACTGGAAATTTTTGGCAACCACGCGGTCGCTGGGCGATCGTGAAAATGTTGGCAATCTGATAGAAAGGGCCCAATACATTAGGCGATATTCCGGCAATCTGATCGCCGGCGATCAGATTGCCAGTCGATGTGCGACAAAATCGTCTAATGTATGGCCAGCTTTACTTTCATGTATTGATGTAATACAGGTCTAAAAAGGTGTTCATAGCATTAATGCATTAGAGAAACACTCTTATTAAACGTAAGGAAACGTTTTAAAGAAATGAGGTCGTATAACGCAAAAGACCCCATAATCATGTGTTATTATATAAAATAATAATTATTATTAATATTTAATTCATTACATTCCCTCCCTTCCAATTTTTAGAATTAATTTTGAAATTCAATAATCAGCACAATAAACAATGAACAACAATACAAT